>NC_057801.1:556857593-556878297 GCF_018294505.1 Triticum aestivum
CCGCCCCCATTCATACCTCATGGGCGCCAAATCACCTTCTCCCCGGGAAGCTCCCTTCTCCCGAGCCGCGAAACCTCATCCCCACCTCCATGGCGCACCCCACCACACCAATTTCACAGCCGCCCTCCTCCCTAATGCCGGAGACGCTGTCCATTTGCCGTCGTGCACTGGGCCATGTGCCTCTTACTCCGTGCTGCTGGTGTTGCCTCAACGACAACCGCGTGAACCGTACCGGAGCCGATTCACCCCCGCCGTTGTTCATGGTGCCGGAGCGGCTCCAACTTCGGATCCGTCCAGAGTCCTGGCGCTGCTTCCGCGTCACCGTCGACCGTCGCGACATCGCTCTTTCCCTGCCGCCGGTCGCCACCGCAACCGCGCCGGCCTCACCGACTCGGCAGCTGGACCTGCCTACTTCACCATGCCGCCAGATAGGTCGCACCCTCATCTCAAATCACTTTATTTAGGCGTCAGTTGTCTGAATTTTTATTCTGGGCCAATCGATTCCCAATGGGAAGCAGCACCCCTTGAGGCGGTGGAGCTCCTAGGCTGCCGGTTGGCTGGTGTCTAACGTAAGGGTGCGGGGCCACAAGTTTGCCGCGGAAGCAACGCTTAGATGGCTATATTTTAGAGTTGCGTGGGTTGAAGGTACTGCCGCCGCCGGATCTGGATGACGGGGAGTCTTTGTGGATTGGCCCGGGGGCGGCACAACCACGACAATGCGGTGGGGCGGGGAGCGGGGTTTCGGCCGGGGCACGGACGGTGGAGGCAGGCTACTCTACCATTGGTCGCTAGCTCTTCGGGGAAGATTCCGAACAGTGTCAGCCGGGAGGCACAAGACGGCCATCAAGCCATCCGACGTAGATCGGACAGTACCAAAATAAAATAAAACCATGTGACCCCAATTTAGTCTTCAGTCAATAGATGTGTGACCACTCTCGTACATTGCTGTTGATCTCTTAGTGTATTTCTTCAGATCAAAGAGATATGTCATTCTTAACATTATGCGTTATCTGCATCTTCAGACACACCGTCTTCCGACTCACCGCAACTGCTCCAACAAGGGAAGCATACACCAGAAGGGAGCTATAGTCCCCACTCAATAGTTCCCTGCATCGAATGCGCGTGCCCGACATGGACAGCCACAACAACTGTAGGGCCATCGACAATTCAGCACATGATGCTCACTCCTATGGATGGCAGCCAGATAGGTTGTACCCTCATCTTACTTGTGTGCAACATTTATGGCATTGTTATTCATCTAAGCATGGAAAATAGATCATCACATTTCACTGTATATTCATGCTGATCTTTTACGGGTCTTGTTTAGGAGTTCACACTGTTCCATAGTTCAGCTAAGATACTTGTTCTTTAGGTAATGCTGTTCCATAGTTATCATCCATCAGCCAATGCTATCCCATAGGCTGGTGATTATAGTATTATACCACTTCTAGTATTACCTATGTTGTTCTTTAATACTTTTGTGTGCCATCTAGTTAATCTCGAGTACAAACGATACATATTATGTAGCTTTCATCTGTGTTCTTCCTTTTATGAGACCTGTTGCTGCTAGTTAACCCCAGTCCCACTATTTATGTCGTCTCCTACATGCACTCATTACATAAATCTAAGTACTAGTTGTCTTCCATGCATGTTAGATATAATTGCACACACTGATATATCCACAAGAACCTCACGGAGCAATGTAAAGGCCAATAAACTTGATGTCAATGATACCCAATATGATGGAACATGTAAAGGCAGTTCTTCAGAAGACTTGCATAAAGATGATGAATCCTCTTCACCCCACAAGGTCCTTGCTCTAACTTGGCCTGTGATATGGGTACAACATGCATCTAATGTCCTGGAGTGTATATACTCTGTTGCATTGCCATGTGCTTAGCATGCTAATCATGCATGTAAATATGTCATGCCTTCCTGTTTTTCAGTACCTATTCCATTCATGATAACATGTTTTCAAATTCAAGTACTGTCATTCTACTCTATCGCAATGCCATCTGCTTAATTTGGACATCATGCTTCTGAATATCTTATGCATTGTTATTCATCAGTATGTACTTCATCTGTCTACCATACCATGTTTTTTTTACATTGAAGTGCTGTTCTAGTGCTCTGTTGCAATGCCATCTTATTTTCCCAATCATACACGTGTATGTTGCCTTAGTTATTTTGTACGTATTCTGCTAGCATATACTTTTACATTCAACTAGTGTTTTTTTGCTGTGTTGTCCTGTCGTATCCCTAGCTCTTACACCATACTCCCTCCGTCCAGATTACATGTAGCCGAAATGGATAAAAAAGGATGTATCTAGAACTGAAATACGCCTAGACCCATCCATTTTTTTCCAGATGGAGGGAATACATGTCAATATGTCATGCCTTTATATTCTTCAGTACCTATTCCATCTCTCTGCTGTCGCATTTTTTTATAATTAAAGCACCATTCTTCTATACAAGGCATGCAAGGGGAAGACGACTATGTTAGAATCTGAAGGGTTACAAACAAGGCCTTTGCAAAAGATCCAAAAGCCAGGAGATAATAAACCAACTCCAGTTTTTATAGATACTGCTCCAGCACAGAGAAACCCAACTCCTATTGATAATAAGCAGATTCCAGTGGCCAAAGAACTAGTCCGCTCCAGTCCAGCAAAAATATGTCAACTCAATTCTAAGAAGCGTGTGCGTATCCTTGCATCATGAAATTTTATAGCATGCTGATCATATTTTCTACATGTTACTTACCCATCTCTCTTTTAGAAAATAAGCTTAACAGATAGAAGAATTTTTGCAATGGTATCGTTTATGAGGAAAGATTCTTGCAGGAATTCTTTGTGCTCCAATGTAGATGTAAGTACCTATTGTATATCACTATATTTTTACATCAGCATGTATTTTGTTAATCGGCTGAATCCAACCTTTATCTGATCTAAGTTTAGTTGTAGCAAAATGTATGATTAAAGGCCACAATGTTGATTTTTGTAAGGAAAACTGCTTGGTAGTTTTGCATCCTGAGCTGCATGAGTGTACTATCTCATATCAGTGGGTTTGAATACTTTGGTTCTGCAGTGGGTTTTTCAGTGTTTTTTTACTATGTTGTCCTGTCGTATCCCTAGCTCTTACATCATACTCCCTCCGTCCGGATTAAATGTCGCAGAAATGGATAAAACTGGATGTATCTACAACTGAAATACGCCTAGACCCATCCATTTATTTCTGGATGGAGGGAATACATGTCAATATGTCACGCCTTTCTATTCTTCAGTACCTATTCCATCTCTGATGTAGCATGTTTTATAACTGAATCACCATTCTTCTATATAAGGCATGCAAGGGGAAGACGGCTATGTTAGAATATGAAGGGTTACAAACCAGGTCTTTGCAAAAGATCCAAACACCAGGAGATAATAAACCAACTCCATTTTTCATAGATACTGCTCCAGCACAGAGAAACCCAACTCCCACTGATAATAAGCAGATTTCAGTGGCCAAGGAACTAGTCCGCTCCAGTCCAGCAAAAGAATGTCAACTCCATTCTAAGAAGCATGTGCGTATCCTCGCATCATGAAATTTATAGCATTCTGATCATATTTTCTACATGTTTCTTACCCATCTCTCTTTTAGAAAATAAGGTTAAACGATAGAAGACTTCCTTCATTGGGATCATATTCGAGGAAAATATCTCGCGGGAATTCTATGTGCTCCAATGCTAATGTAAGTACCTGTTGTATATCACTATATTTTGACATCAGCATGTATTTTGTTAATCGGCGTGAATCTAACCTTTATCTGATCTAAAATTAGTTGTAGCAAAATGTTAAAGGCGCCAATGTTGATTTTTGTAAGGAAAACTGCCTACTAGTTTTGCATACTGAGCTGCATGAATGTACTATATCATATCATGCACATTACTAAATTGTAGTGCTTCTCTGGTTGCCCATTCATTCATTGTGTCAATGTTGCTTTCGTACTACCTTACCTGGCTGATGATCGCTGTGCCATATTGTGTTAATTTGGTGTAGGCTAGTTGCCCAAACGTTCGTTGTGTCAATGTTGCTTTCCTATTATCTGACTTGGCCGATGATAGCAATGCTAGTGTGTTAATTTTGTGTGCAGGCTGTTGAAGATAAGAAGACAAACTCTGAAAATAGCAAGGCAACCCCATTGTTTCTTTCCAGTAAATCTAGGCCAGGTAATATGGCAATAACTCATGATTAATCTGTTTGGTTCCCGTCCTAATTTATGTTATGATGCAGTGGTCGAGACACTCTCCACTATCAATAATACAGGCCTGCCAAAATCGCCATCTGAATCTGTTCAGTATCCTCTGTCTCGAATGCATCGGAATAAATGTATGTTTGTGAACCAATTAATGGCTGAAGCAATGATGGAAATGGTGGATGAATCAGAGGTGCAGAGTAGTGCGACACAACAACTGATCAATGTTTTCAGAGACAATGTAGCAAAGCAGCAAGAACTTGCCCACATGCTTATGGGCGTCATCTGTGGTGAGGTTGCAGATTGTGATGTTGTAGATGGTTAGGTTCTGCTCATTTATTTGCACTAGCATCAATCTTTGATTGCCAAGTGGATGTAATTTCCTATAATATATGCTGGATGTGCAATATTATTCCCTGTATGTCGTACCTTTGCTTAATCGGTTTTGGTCCTGTGCATAATTGCTCGTCATAATGGGCTCAAATTATCTAATTTGGCCTAAAGACATGTAGGAACTTTAGTGGGCCCATTAAGTTAATGGGCCGTTACTATGCCGAAAGTTAATGGTCGGCCCTCTTACCTCCCGGGTCGTTAACAGGCTGACATTGAAGCGGGCAATAGGAGGCCCCAATTTATTTCACAGGCCGTTAACAAGCCGTTACTAAGTTTGGGCTACATATGGCCCAACTATACTGTAGGCCTTTAGCAGGCTGAAAAAGACAGCGGGCTTGTACTGGACCATGAAGAGCATGGGCCGCTAACAGGCCGAAAGTCAGGTCGTATTGTAAATGGCCCAACTATGTTGTGGGCCTTTAGCAGGCCGAAAGAGAAACCAGGCTGGTATTGGACCATGACAGGCATGGGCCATTAAAATGCCAAATCTAAGGTCCGACTACAAATGGCCCAACTCATTTATGGTCCGTTAACAGGCCGAAAGGCACACAGGGCCGAGAATTGGCCCAACACTTAAATGGGTCGCTAAAAGGCCAAAACTCAGGTCTGACTACAAATGGCCCAACTAATTTATGGGCCGTCAACAGGCTGAAAGTGACACCAGGCCAGAAATTGGCCCAATACTTAAATGGGCCGCTAAAAGGCCGAAACTCAGGTCCGACTACAAATGGCCCATCAGATTTATGGGCTATCAACAGGCTGAAAGATACACCGGGCCGGAAATTAGCCCAACATTTAAGTGGGTCACTAAAAGGCCGAAAGATGTACATCCTGAAAATTGGCCCATCCATTAAATGGGCCGTTAACAGGCTGAAATCTCATCGGGCCGATATTGAGCCCAAATATATAGCGGCCTGTTAACGGGCTCGAACTGACGATGGGCTGCAATGGTGTCAAATATTTAACGGACCATTGACGGGCCTAATTGGCACATCTCGTATGGGCCGTGGGCTTAAATGGACCTGACACAAGTAGGCCTTATACGGGCTGGCCTGCTAATTTTTACTGGGCCGGCCTTTTTCACAGGAATGGGCGACTGTTGGGCCGTGCCACTGTCGACCTATCATAGGCGCCTCCTGTCCAATGAGTGGATGACATCTGTCCCAATGGTGAGGCAACACGTGTTTCCTGCGGCCAATGATGATTTTACACGTGGAAAATCCCCATTGGTACGGGCTGTTAACGGGTTATCGGATCCAAAACCGGACCTGATAGCTTAACGGCGTTCCGTTACGGTGGATGCCACGTGTTGGTCACCCTTGACAAAAGCACTTCTGTGACGTGCGATTTATTGTCATGGAAGTGGAGACTTCCGTGATGATAATTTTGGTAATGTCATGGAACACTTCTACAACAACACAGGTATGACTATCTTGATTCTGTCATAAAATCGTCATGCATGTACATGCATGACAAAAAACGCGACCTACTGTGACAAACATGTATCATCACGGAAGTGTATTTTTAGTGTTATTGCCTTCCTATCCTCATTTGATCTTGACTATTCTTTGTCTTCACAAAGATCTGCATGCCACCACAGAGGTGCCTCCTGAGTCCTGTCCCAATGCGTTTGTCTAGCGTTGGTGGGCTCAAAGGTGGCTCGCTCAGCTCGTGTGGGCGAGCTGCCCCGACAAGGGTTCTTGCCGGGGAAACCTGCTTCGTCCATCAGATCTTTGTGGCCTTGGTCCTTGTTGTTGCTTTGTTTGTCTTGTGCCTTCGGCTTCTCTCCGGCTTCCATTTCGTGCCCTGTTATGCGTGGCCGCGGCGGGTGGCTCTGACTGCCCGTGCACAAGTAAAGGGGTCAAAAGCAGAGCCCCTACTTTTGTACACCAGCATAATTACAGAAACTTTTCAACAAAAATAATTATCCCCTTGTACAATTCCATTGTATTATAAAAATAACGTGTCAAGATTTTCCTTTAGGATGTTTAAATTGCTTGTTGGTTTGTGCGGTGCAAAACACAAACTTTGGCTGTAGTGCGCGATTTTACATTTTTACTAGAACCTCCAACGGTTCTGAAACCTTTTGTACTGTCTTTCTATACAAAATGTGTATTTTTCCTAATTTTCTCAGAATTGTTAGAGTTAAATAAATATGGTGGATGTTCAAACCTTTACAAACTGTCCTGTTTTCATAGATTGTTGTTATAGCTTCGTTATTTGCGTATGTTTGAATTCTTGTTGAAGCCTCCTTGACTTGGGGCCATAGAATTGTGATAGCATATAGTGGGTAATGTTTGTTTATAACTATAAAATAGTGTTGCAGTAGTACATGATGGGATTTCATTGCCATTTTCACTAACCCCGCCACTAAAAGTTCGTTTAAGTTTTGTGTGGATGAAGTGTTCGAAGATCGAGGAGGTCTCGATATGAGGAGGAGGAGAGGCAAGAGCTCAAGCTTGGGGATTCCCAAGGCACCCCAAGTAAATATTCAAGGAGACTCAAGCGTCTAAGCTTGGGGATGCCCCGGAAGGCATCCCATCTTTCTTCAACAAGTATCGGTATGTTTCTCGGATTCGTTCCGTTCATATGATATGTGCAAATCTTGGAGCATCTTTTGCATTTAGTTTTCATTTTTCTTTTATGCACCATGATGGTATGAGATAGTCCATGGTTGGTTTATATAGAATTCTCATTGCACTTCACTTCACTTGTATCTTTTGAGTATGGCTTTATAGAATGCTTCATGTGCTTCACTTATATCATTTGAAGGAGTTAATTGCACGGAAGTACCACAATTGAGGCATTACATACAGATTGATACCACTTTTGGTAATTTTTGCATGTCAGTACCAAGTTTGGGGCCAGCCGTTGCAAAAAGGTCTAAACCGCGTATAAGCATGTATTGACGATGTATCTGACAGGCAGGGCCCGCCTGTCAAGTGCTGACATGGCATGTTTTTTTGCAAAAAAACTCCCTTGCTTTGTAGGTAATCACATAAATGCCCAATTATTTTACTGAAAAAAAACATCTCATAAAAACCTTTTTCCGGCAAAAAAATTGGGCATTTATGTGATTACGTACGAAGCAAGGGAGTTTTCTGCAAAAAATATGCCACATCAGCACCTGACAGACGGGCCCCGCCGGTCAGATACACCGTCAATATGTGTTTATACGGGGTTTAGATCTTTTTGTAACGGCTGGCCCTAAACTTGGTACTGAGATGTAAAAATTACCAAACTTGATACCAATCCGCATGTAATGCCTCAATTGTGGTACTTCTGTGCAATTAACTCCGTTTGAAGTGTGGATTGCCTGTTTCTCTTCACATAGAATGTTCGTAGAATGCTATTTTGCTTCACTTATATTTGTTAGAGCATGGTCTTTTGTAGAAAGAATTGAACTCTCATGCTTCACTTATATTTATTTAGAGAGTCAACGGGAATTGGTCAATTGCATGGTTAGTCATAAAATCATACATAAAACTTATGGATCACTGAATACGATATTTTTAATTCCTTGCAATAGTTCTGTGATATAGAGATGATAAATATGTGGGAAGTACTAGTAAACGGTTGTGGTTAAGTAAGAATATTGGTGCTAAGGTTTGTGATTCCGAAGCATGCATGTATAGTCTCTCATTATGCTATGAAAGCTGGAGCGCAATTTATCCTTGATTGTCTTCCTTATGAGTGGCGGTCGGGGACGAGCGATGGTATTTTCCTACCAATCTATCCCCCTAGGGGCATGCGTAGTAGTAATTTGCTTTGAGGGCTAATAAACTTTTGCAATAAGTATATGAGTTCTTTATGACTAATGTGAGTCCATGGATTATACGAACTCTTACCTTTCCACAATTTGCTAGCCTCTACGGTACCGTGCATTGCCCTTTCTCACCTCGAGACATGGTGCAAACTTCATCGGTGCATCCAAACCCCGTGATATGATACGCTCTATCACACATAAGCCTTATTATATCTTCCTTAAAACAACCACCATACCTACCTATTATGGCTTTTCCATGACCATTTCGAGATATATTGCCATGCAACTTTCACCGCTTCCATTTTGATGACTTGAGCATTCATTGTCATATTGCTTCATGATCATATAGCTGACATAGTATTTGTGGCTCAGCCACTGTGCATCATTTTTCATACATGTTAAGCTAGATCATTGCCAGAGGCATTCATATAGAGTCATATTTTATTATAGGTATCGAGTTGTAATTTTTATTCCTTTTGAGTTATAAGTAAATAGAAGTGTGATGATCATCATTTTTAGAGTAGTGCCCCACTGAGGAAAGGATGATGGAGACTATGATTCTCCCACAAGTCGGGATGAGACTCCGGACAATGAGAAAGAAAAAAAAGAGAAAAAGGAAAAAAGGAAACAGAAAAAAAAGAAAAAAAGAAAGAAAAAAGGAAAGAAAAAAAGAAAAAGAAAAAAAAATAAAGAGAGAAGGGGCATTGTTAGTATCATTTACCACACTTGTGCTTCAAAGTAGCACCATGTTTTTCATATGGAGAGTCTCATATGTTGTCACTTTCATATAATAGTGGGACTTTTTCATTATAGGATTAGATGCACACCCGCTTAGTTTTCATATGGAGCTTTCATACACTTATAGCTCTTAGTGCATTCGTTGCATGGCAATCCCTACTCCACACGTTGATATCAATTGATGGGCATATCCATAGCCCATTAGTTATTCCCGTTGATGTGAGACTTTCTTACTTTTGTCTTCTTTATATTTACCCCTATCATCATACTCTATTCCACCCGTAGTGCTAGATCCATGGCTTGCGCTCATGTATTGCATGAGGGTTGAAAAAGCTGAAGCGCATTAAAAAGTATGAACTAATTGCTCGGCTTGTCATCGGGGTTGTGCATGATTTATACTTTGTGTTAAGAAGACGGAGCATGACAAGACTATATGATTTTGTAGGGATAGCTTTCTTTAGCGTTGATATTCTGAAACACATGATTGTTTGTTGGGATTCCTGAGTATTGATGTCTTTATGTCAAATTATAGACTATTGCTTTGAATCACTTATGTCTTAATATTCATGCCATAACTAGACATGTGATCGAGTTTATGTTAGGTAGCATTCCACATAAAAAATATCTTTTTTATCATTTACCTACTTGAGGACGAGCAGGAATTAAGCTCGGGGATGCTGATATGTCTCCGTCGTATCTATAATTTTTGATTATTTCATGCCAATATTATTCAATTTTTACATACTTTTGGCAACTTTTTATATTATTTATTTGGACTAACTTACTTATCCAGTGCCCAGTGCCAGTTCCTGTTTGTTGCCTGCTTTTGTATCACAGAAAATCCATATCAAACGAAGTCCAAACATGATGCAACTCCACAGAGAATTATTTTGGAATATTTGTGATTTTTTGGAGTTGGAATCACCGCAAACGGAGGCCCATGCAGACCACGATACACCAGGGCGCGCCCTAGGCCCCTGGCGCATGGTGGTGGGTGCTGCCCTCCTCGAACGTTGGTTGGATCTCTACTTCGGGCGCAAGGAAGCTTATATCAGGGGGAAAATTGTGTAAAAAGATTAGCACAATTGGAGTTACAGATATCCAGGAATATGAGAAACGGTTTTTTGCCAGATCTGGGGAGCGCGAAACAGAAGAGAACTGAGAGGGAGATCCAATCTCAGAGGGGCTCCCGCCCGTCTGCCACCATGGAGATCAAGGACCAAAGGGGTAGCTCTCCTCCCATCTAGGGGGGGGGGCAAGGAAGAAGAAGAAGGAGGGAGCTCTCTCCCTCTCGCTTCCGGTGGCGCCGAAGTTTCGCCGGGGCAACGATCGAGATGACGATCTACATCAACAATCTTGCTACCGTCAACACCAACATTCTCCCCCTCTATGCAGTGGTGTAACACCTCTTCTCCCAGCAAGGGCCAGCCCGAAGATCAATGGGATCTTTCTCCAAGCTAAGTTTCTACCCCCGAGGGAACCGGCCACGATGATAATTAATTAGACTGAGTGAGGAATGTATAGAACTACTGCTCAAAAGGTTGTAATCTCTACTTAAACATGGTGCTCAAATCCATATATTATTTCCCAATGATCTATGGTTATCCTATGATGTTTGAGTAGATTTTTGTTGTCCTATGGGTTAATCGTGATCTTGGTGTTGTGATTGTATATTTTATTTTGGTGCTGTCCTACGGTTCCCTCCATTCTCGCGCAAACATGAGGGCCCCCCACTGTAGGGTGTTGCAATATGTTCATGGTTTTCTTATTGTTAGTGTTGCGGGGGTGACAGCAGCCTAAACGCGGATAAGTGGGTTATGGTGTATGGGAGTAAAGAGGACTTGATACTTAATGCTATGGTTGGGTTTCACGACCTTAATGATCTTTAGTAGTTGCGGATGATGCATATGATCCAAGTAGAGAAAGTATGTTAGCTCATGCCTCTCCCTCATATAAAATTACAAGAATACTTACGGGTACTTGTTATCGACTGCCTAGGGACAAATGACTTTCTTGTTAACAAAAGCTATCCATTTTTACTACCTTGCATTTTATTCGTAGTTTTATTCTCGCATAGTACTTGTAGTTTTATTCTTGCAAAATAGTTTCATACTTGTTCTAGGTAAAGCAAATGTCAAGTGTGCGTAGAGTTGTATCCGTGGTCGATAGAACTTGAGGGAATATTTGTTCTGCCTTTAGCTCCTCGTTGGTTTCGACACTCTTATTTATCAAAGAAGGCTACAAATGATCCCCTATACTTGTGGGTTATTAGTAGCCCCCAAGGGCAGGGTCATTATGCAATAATGAGCATGGACATTGTAGATCTGATTATATAGACTTGAAAATAACATCATATGATGTAGCCCCCAAGCTTCGGGTCATTATTGATATAGTGGATTTAAGTCTTGTGTACTTTAAAATTTCGACAAGAACAATTGGTAGCCCCCAAGGGCCGGCTCGTCATTATGTGATGGGCCGGGTCTTCAATGAGACTAGTTAAAATGACTATGCATTAGCCCTCAAGTGCCATGGTGAATGCTTGCAGCGACATGAGACTTGCATACTTGATGTAATCCTGCTTTGAATAATGTAGCCCCCAAGTGCCAGGTCGTGTGCCTGCGGCGAATCAAGACTCTTTCTTCCATTGTAGAATAAAATCATATCCACCATGTGGATAATGTTGCTCAATGCCTTGCATATCAATATTGAACCATGCTCCTGACAAAAATATGCCCTAGAGGTAATAATAAAGTTGTTATTTTATATTTTCTTATTCATGATAAATGTTTATTATTCATGCTAGAATTGTATTGATCGGAAACCTAAATGCATGTGTGAATTCATGAATAAATATCGTGTCCCTAGTGAGCTCTACTAGACTAGCTCGTTGATCAAAGATGGTTAAGGTTTCCTAACCATAGACATGTGTTGTCATGTGATAACAGGATCACATCATTAGGAGAATGATGTGATGGACAAGACCCACCCGTTAGCTTAGCATATTGACCGTTCAGTTTATTGCTATTGCTTTCTTGATGACAAATACATATTCCTTCGACTATGAGATTATGCAACTCCCGGATACCGGAGGAATACCTTGTGTGCTATCAAACGCCACAATATAACTAGGTGATCATAAATATGCTCTATAGTTATCGCCAAAGGTGTTTGTTGAGTTGGCATAGATCGAGATTAGGATTGTCACTCCAAGTATCAGAGGGGTATCTCTGGGCCCTCTCGGTAATACACATCATAAGCAGCCTTGCAAGCAAAGTGACCAAGGAGTTAGTTGCAAGATGATGTATTACAGAATGAGTAAATAGACTTGTCATTAACGAGGTTGAACTAGGTACGAAGATACCGATGATCAAATCTCGGGCAAGAAACATACCGATGGACAAAGGGAATTACTTATGTTGTCATAAGGTTAGACTGATAAAGATCTTCATAGAATACATAGGAGCCAATATGGGCATCCAAGTTCCGCTATTGGTTATTGACCAGAGAGGTGTCTCGGTCATATGGGCCAAAGGGGGGACACACCAGCCCACAAGGGCCTGGCGCGCCCCTCCTAGGCCACAACCCTTGGGGAGAGAAGGAAGGGGGGGGGTGTCAGCCTCCCCCTTCCTTTCCTTTTCCCCCTTTCATTCCTCCCTCCGGCAAATATGGAAAGGGAGGGGGTGCCACTAGGGAAGGACCCCAAGTAGGATTCGGCCTACTTGGGGTGCCTTCTTGGCTGCTCCTCCCTCCCGCCACCTATATATATGGGAAGGGGGCACCACACATAATGACGACAATTGTTTAGCCATGTGTGGCGTTCCCCTCCATCGTTTACACCCTCGGTCATATTTTCATAGTGCTTAGGCGAAGCCCTGTAGAGATAGCATCACCATCACCGTCACCACACCGTCGTGCTGCCGGAACTCATCCACTACCGCGCTATCTTGCTGGATCAAGAAGGCATGGACGTCACCGAGCTGAATGCGGAGGTGCTGTATGTTCGGTACTCGATTGGTTGGATCGTGAAGAAGTTCGACTACGTCAACCACGTTATTAAACGCTTCTTCTTACGGTCTACGAGGGTACATAGACACACTCTCCTCTCTCATTGCTATGCATCTCCTTGATAGATCTTGCATGTGCGTATATATTTTTTGTTTTCCATGCAACGTTTCCCAACAGTGGCATCAGAGTCAGGTCTATGCGTAGATGATATGCACGAGTAGAACACAAAGAGTTGTGGGTGGTGTTGGGGATATAACTACTGGGTATGACCCACCTAGGAGGGGTCGGGTCATGCCACTGGCGACTTAAAGATGAAGAGGCCTGATAAGGTCTAAGAAAATATGAAGATGGCGGTTCATCAAGCAAGCTTATTAAAGGCCCAAGACCCAGAGGTGACTTGAGGCCCAAATGGATGAGCCGCCATATGTTTAACTTGTTCTGTAAGGCAAGTGTTGTTAGAAACCGAGCCGGTCACGTTGTGTGAGCCGGCCGGGACTGTAAGCCGCCAGGCCTCAACCTGTGTATATAAAGGTGAGACCCGGCGTAGGGTTAACTCAAGAAACAACTAATCAAGTACTAGGTCAAGCGTATTCGCTCCCTGGTAATCGAAACACAAGCAATACAATCGAAAGCAGGAATAGGCTTTTACCTCATTATGAGGGGCCAAACCTGGGTAAACTCTCTGTGTCCTTTGTCCCATTTAACCCCTTTAAGCTAACCTAGCTGCGATGGCTCCACACCTAAGTCCTTTTGCTAGGGCATCTGATGTGTTAAATCCACGACAGTTGGCACCCACCGTGGGGCCAGAGCACGGTGGTTTCAAGTTCTTGAAGGGCAGCTTCTCAGGGATCAAGGGATACGCTGTGGCCCGAATGACCAAGAGTCGCCGCGACAAAATCTACATCGATGACGCATGATGGGGTCCCGAGACCGATTCAATCGAATATGGGTACCGGGTCCCCTTCGGCAGAATCCATGTCTTCATCAGCAAGATCGGCGAGTCGGAACCTGAGCCGGACAACTGCACAGACATCATCGAGACGGCTCAGTGCACGCGACCCGCCAAGGTTCAAGCTGCCCTGAAGCATGTTTTTGTGGGCTTTAATCAAGGAGTGGATCTTGAGGAAGGATCTGTGTCCGGTGGAGAGACGGTCGTCTACTCTGGATATGAGTCCTCAACCGACGAGACCAATTCCATGTATCAATTGCAAGATGATAGGCTTGGGGGCTGTTCTGACAGCGACAGTATTCCGGACCCCTGTGAGACGTCGAACCGGGTTGCGATCTTCATGGCCGGCACACAACCGGTGTAGAATTCCTCAACTGCGGCAACAATGATCTCCGGTTTAGCAATCGCTACGGCAGCCGGGGCAAGAGGCCCTGTGCGCCCGCCGGCTCAAGTTTTATCTGAACTTTTGGAGGCTCTGGCAACTTTGCTGATGGTAGAGGTAACCTCGGCGAACCAAGTGCAACATAACATGGACGTTGCAAATTTGCGTGACGAGATAGCTTAAGCTAAGGAGGATCTTAATGCTGAAGATGCTAGGATGGCAACAGAGAGAGCCTCCTTGGAGACGGAATCACATCGGATTCAAGCAGAAAACTTTCGCCTGAGCTTGGACCTGAACGCATCAAACACCGTCTTTAATAGGACATATCAGAGTCATCTGCCTCATAAGTTCGATGCAAGAAATCTCTTCAATACGCCTGGGGCAGGGACAAGTAACCCTCCTGGCGTAACCCGGGGCCCTGAAGCGCCTAGGACCGGAGCGGCGACTCAACCCTATGTGGTGGATCCGGCTCGTGCTAACTTAACCCCGCCTCAGCGAGTCTCAATGCCTTCATGCCACTTCTCTAACCTGTTGAATAACATGATCGCCGCGGCATCGTGATTGGCAGCTCTCCCGATGATAGGTCAGAGTCCTGAGGCGGTCGAGGCCCGAAAAGCCGTCGAACTTCTTCAAACTGCGGTGGCTCAGCAGGCGGCTTACTCTTACAGCCGTGATTGAATCCACTCAACTCCTCATCCATGTCGAAGTTATAGCCGGCACATGGAGTCACTAGCGGTTTCAACTAGTGAGCAACATCGTAACCAACCCCGTGGGCATGACCCACCACGGGCTGATAACCATGCTCAGTTGTTGGTAGATAACGCACGAGCTCGCCGTGAGGCAGAGCTGGTAGCTCAGTTGGCGGCTCAACAGCCTCAGTTACCCACTTTGACATCCATAGAAGCTGGAGTGACTTCCAGGATGGTGGGTGTGCCATGTTTAGTACCGGCTCTATACAATGAGTGGTTACCCAAGGACTTCAAGGGCTCTCAAAAAGTACCCAATTACACAACGGATCAACCCCCGGAGGCTTGGATTGAGAGCTATGAGATGGCCATGGAGATGTTGGATGTCAATGATGCTGCGTGCGCTAAGTATTTTACCATGACGTTAGATGGGCCGGATCGTGCCTGGTTGAAGGGATTGCCCCCTAACTCTGCCAGATCATGGAATGAATTGAATGCATGTTTTATTGAGAATTTCAAGGATACATGTAAGCAGCCCATGTCGAATCTTAATTTAGACACTTGTGTCCAGAGTGAGGGTGAGTCAACCTCCCATTAGGTACGCCAGATCTCAGCCACTATCCACTCATTAGACAACATCAATGTCGGCTCAGCTGTCTTGATTTTGAAGAAAAAATGTTGTTTCCTTCCCCTCAAGCAGAAGCTGGGGCGGCTTAAGCACCATTGCAATGACATGGGGGAGCTCATGGCGGCTCTTGTCAAATATTCTGATTCTGATAGCACTAAGGACCCTGAGTCTGATGATGAAAAAGCTGGAAAGGGGAAGAAGAATGGCAATGCAAAAGGACAGCAGCATAACGCGGCGGGTCAAGGCAATAATGGTAAGCGCAAGCAAGCTGACGGTGGTTCAGATTTTGTGGCTAACACGCAAAGTAATAATGGTAAGTGTAAGGGAAAGTCGTCAGCACCCTGGTTTGGCAGGCCAAAATTCATCTTTGAGGCAGATAAAGATCTTCGTAGAATATGTAGGAACCAATATGGGCATAATGATAGTGTAACATACTTGTGGCACTGCCATTTAGGTCATATTGGTGTAAAGTGCATGAAGAAACTCCATGCAAATGGACTTTTGGAATCACATGATTATGAATCATTTGATACTTGCGAACCATGCCTCATGGGCAAGATGACTAAAACTCCATTCTCCGGAACAGTGGAGTGAGCTAATGACTTATTGGAAATAATACATACCGATGTATGCGGTCCGATGAGTGTTGAGGCACGCGTCGGGTATTGTAATTTTCTGACCTTCCCAGATGATTTGAGTAGGTATGGATATATCTACTTGATGAAACATAAGTCTGAATCGAAAAGTTAAAAGAATTTCAGCGTGAAGTGGAGAGTCATCGTAACAAGAAAATAAAGTTTCTACGATCTGATTGCGGAGGAGAATATTTGAGTTATGAGTTTGGCCTTCATTTAAAACATTGTGGAATTGTTTCACAACTCATGCCACCTGGAACACCACAGTGTAATGGTGTGTCCGAATGTCGTAACCGTACTTTATTAGATATGGTGCGTTCTATGATGTCTCTTACCAATTTACCACTATCATTTTGGGGTTATGCATTAGAGACAACCACATTCACATTAAATAGGGCACTATCTAAATCTGTTGAGACGACACCGTATGAACTATGGTTTGGCAAGAAAACTAAGCTGTCGTTTCTTAAAAGTTTGGGGTTGCGACACTTATGTCAAAAGGCTTCAGCCTGATAAGCTTGAACCCAAATCGGAGAAGTGCGTCTTCAGAGGATACCCTAAGGAAACAATTGGGTACACCTTCTACCACAGATCCGAAAGCAAGATTTTTGTTGCTAAGAATGGATCCTTTCTAGAGAAGGATTTTCTCTCAAAAGAAGTGAGTGGGAGGAAAGTAGAACTTGATGAGGTAATTGTACCTTCTCTCGAATTGGAAAGTAGCACATCACAGAAAAACGTTCCCGTGATGCCTACACCAACTAGAGAGGAAGCAAATAATGATGATCATGAAACTTCAGATCAAGTTACTACTAAACTTCGTAGGTCGACCAGAGCACAATCCGCACCAAAGTGGTACGGTAATCCTGTCCTATAAGTTATGTTATTAGACCATGGCGAACCTACAAACTATAAAGAAGCTATGATGCACCCAGATTCTGATAAATGGATTGATGCCATGAAATCTGAGATAGGATCCATGTATGAGAACAAAGTATGGACTTTGGTGGACTTGCCCGATGATCGGCAAGCCATAGAAAATAATTGGATCTTCAAGAAGAAGACTGACGTTGATGGTAATGCTACTGTGTACAAAGCTCAACTTGTCGTGAAAGGTTTTCAACAAGTTCAAGGAGTTGACTACGATGAGACTTTCTCACCTGTAGGGACACTTAAGTCTGTCTGAATCATGTTAGAAAATGCCGCATTTTATGATTATGAAATCTGACAAATGGATGTCAAAACTACATTCCTTGATGGATTTCTTAAAGAAGAGTTGTATATGATGCAACCAAAAGGTTTTGTCGATCCTAAAGGTGCTAACAAAGTGTGCAAGCTCCAATGATCCATCTATGGACTGGTGCAAGCATCTTGAAGTTGGAATATACGCTTTGATGAGGTGATCAAAGCATATGGTTTTATACAGACTTACGGTGAAGCATGTATTTACAAGAAAGTGAGTGGGAGCTTTGTAGCATTTCTGATGTTATATGTGGATGACATATTGTTGATTGGAAATGATATAAAATTTCTGGATAGCATAAAATGATACTTGAATAGGAATTTTTCAATGAAAGACCTCGGTGAAGCTGCTTATTTATTGGACAACAAGATCTATAGAAAGCACATGCCTTGATAAAGTTTTGAAGAAGTTCAAAATGGACCAGTCAAAGAAAGGGTTCTTGCCTGTGTTAGAAGGTGTGAAGTTGAGTAAGACTCAAAGCCCGACCACGACAGGAGATAGAGAGAGAATGAAAGTCAATCCATATGCCTCAGCCATAGGATCTATAAAATATGTCATGCTGTGTAATAGACATATTGTGTACCTTGCCATGAGTTTGGCAAGGGGGTATAATAGTGATCCAGGAGTGGACCACTAGATAACTATCAAAATTATCCTTAGGTACATAAGGAGGACTAAGGAAATATCTCTCGATTATGGAGGTGATAAAGAGTTCGTCGTAAAAGGATACGTCGATGCAAGCTTTAAACACCAATCCGGATGACCATGAGTCTCAATCTGGATACGTATTGAATGTGGGAGCAATTAGCTAGAGTGGCTCGATGCAGAGCATTGTAGACATAGAAATTTGCAAAATACATACATATATGAATATGGCAGACCCGTTGACTAAACCTCTGTCACAAACAAAACATGATCACACCTTAGTACTCTTTGGGTGTTAATCACATGGCGATGTGAACTAGATTATTGACTCTAGTAAACTCTTTAGGTGTTAGTCACATGGTAATGTGAACTATGGGTGTTAATCACTTGGCGATGTGAACTAGATTATTGACTCTAGTGCAAGTGGGAGACTGAAGGAAATATGACCTAGAGGGAATAATAAAGTTGTATTTTATATTTCCCTATTCATGATAAAGGTTTATTATTCATGCTAGAATTGTATTGATCGGAAACCTAAATACATGTGTGAATACATAAACAAATACCGTGTCCCTAGTGAGCCTCTACTAGACTAGCTCGTTGATCAAAGATGGTTAATGTTTCCTAACCATAGACATGTGTTGTCATTTGATATGGAACACATCATTAGGAGAATGATGTGCGGAACCTGGATGCCCATATTGGTTCCTACATATTCTACGAAGATCTTTATCAGTCGAACTGTTATGACAACATACGCAATTCCCTTTGGCTGTCGATATGTTACTTGCCCGAGATTCGATGGTCGGTATCTTCATACCTAGTTCAATCTTGTTACCGACAAGTATCTTTACTCGTTCTGTAATACATCATATCGTAACTAACTCCTTATTCATTTGCTTGCAAGCTTATGATACGTCTCCAACGTATCTATAATTTTTGATGTTCATGCCATGTTTATAATATTTTTACATGATTTTGGTATGATTTGGTTAGAACTAACCCAGACTGACGTTGTTTTCAGTAGAACTACCGTGGTGTTGTTTTTGTGCAGAAATAAAAGTTCTCGGAATGCGCTGAAAATCAACAGAGATTTTTTCTGGAAAATATAAAAAAATACTAGAACGAAGAGTTACCGGAGGGGAGTCCCATGGGCCCCACAAGGGTGGAGGACGCGACCCTCCCCCTAGGGCGCCCCCTGCCTTGTGGACTCCCTGTGCCCCCCCTGACTTGTTCTCAATGCCAACCTCTCCTATAAATCCCCAAACCTCCAAAACATAACCTAGATTAGGAGTTCCGCCGCCGTAAACCTCTGTAGCCACCAAAAACCAATCGGGACCCTGTTCCGGCACCCTGCTGGAGGGGGGATCCATCACCGGTGGCCATCTTCATCATCCCAGCGCTATCCATGACGAGGATGTAACGCCCCGGATTCGATGCGCCAGATGTCTTCTAGTTATTCGCCGGCGCTGCCATGTCATTGCTTGCATGTTGCATTTTTCCATGTCATCATCTGCATTTCATCTGCATGTTTTTCAAAACTTGCATCCATTCGGGTTCCGCCGGTTCTCTCTGTTGTCCGTTTCGAGTCCGGACACACTCGCACGCGCCCGCGACACCTCTGAAATATTATTTTATTAGTGGCATAAAAATGTTCTCGGAATGGGATGAGAGTTGGCGTGCGGTCTTATTATAGGGTAGGTAGGCCGCCTGTCAAGTTTCATCGCATTCGAAGCTCGCTTGATAGCCCAACCGATAAACTTACAACCACAATATAGCCAGTCTAGCGTCGGATGTTTCCGGCATCCGGAAACTACCACCGGGTCGCTCTGCTTTTCTCTCTTCTCAGCTCGAGGCATTCTACGCAGCCCACCTGCAGCCACCTAGTCCCCCCTCTGTCCGAAGCCCTCAGATCAAGATCCGAGGGTCCGTAACGGCCTCAAATCCCCCCTAAACCTAGCCCTGTCTATAAATAGACACCCCACGTGCCTAAATTGGACAAACCCTAGCCCCTCCTCAAATTCCGCGCCGCCAGCCACCTCCCACCTCTTCCTCAGATCGCGCGCCGCTGCAGTCTCCTCGAAATCCGGCGCAGGCCACCTCACCGCCGCCACTTGGGGCGCCCGGAGTGGTCAGCCGTCACTGCGCCGCGGCCCGTGGCCAACGGGAGAGCGCCACGTCGCCCCTGCCTCCCTCCTCCTCCCACAGGGCCTGCCGGAGCCCATCACAGGCCCACCCCGGGCCAGATCCGGGCCGGACGAGCCCGCGCGAAGCTGCCGTCAGCCCACCGCCCTCCCTCCCGTGCTCCGCCGCAGGAGCCCGCGCCCCGCGCCTCCCCGCGTCAGCCCTGCCTCCATGCCGCCGCCCGTCTTCCTCGCCGCCGGCGCGCCTGCCTCGCCTCGCC
>NC_057801.1:556878639-556885806 GCF_018294505.1 Triticum aestivum
CCTCCTCCCTCTAATCCCTCTCTTCCGCAGGGACCCGTCGCCGCTGCCATGGAGGGTCGCCGGCCGGCCGTGGAGCTCGCCGTCGACCTCGCCTTCACCGGGTCCAGCCGGATCCGGGCCCCTTAACCTAGCCGCAGCCCCGCCGAACCCCACTCTCGCCGCCTACCATTGCCGTTCGCCGCCGGCGCCGTCGTGCTCCGCCTAGGGCGAGAGCCGCGTCCGAGTGGGCCCGACCCAGCAGCACCCAGCGCACCGGCCCAGCCCGACCTCCCCGCCGCCCAGGCCGGCCACT
This sequence comes from Triticum aestivum, assembly GCF_018294505.1. Taxonomy (NCBI): domain Eukaryota; kingdom Viridiplantae; phylum Streptophyta; class Magnoliopsida; order Poales; family Poaceae; genus Triticum; species Triticum aestivum. The sequence continues at coordinate 556,878,932 of NC_057801.1, forward strand.
CCTTCCTTCTGGGCCGAGCCCAATGGGTGAGATGCCCTCTATTCCCCGCCCTGTGCGCCGCTTAGCTAATCGACGCTCACATGTTTTTTTTAAAATCGGCCGTCCCTAAAAATCTACAACATGATGCATACTTTGACCTGCCATATCTTCTTGCACATAGCTCCGTTTTGCGTGCATAATATGTAAAAATGCTCATCATGAGATGCTCTTCATTTTGTTCCATTGTGCCATGATTGTTTGAGTCCATCTTGATGCCCTTATCATCATTGCAAGAGTGCTATATGATGTTAACTGCTGTCTATTAACAGAACTTGCTGTTTTGCCTTTTTCATTGCATTTTGTGTGTGCATCCTTTGAGCTTGATGTCTACATGAGTTTTGAACTACATCATGCCATCTTTACTGTGGTGCAATCCATGTATTTTTGTGAGTCTTGTAGTGAGTGCATCGAGCTCGTGGAGTAGGGTACTTGCTGTTGTTGTTTTGCTAGGCTGAATCTGTTACATCATGATGCTATGTAAACCTACTGCTACTAGTCATTCTATGCATAATCTGGAGATGTTCACTCAGGATGTTTTGTTATACATGCCATGATCTATTCATCCATGCCCCTGGTTGCATTTATAGCCTGCTGTAGCTTGTTGTAATCTTGCTCCAAACTTGCTAAATAATGTTGCTGTCAGCCTGATAACTCTAAGTTCGATTTTGCCGTGAGCTTTGCTAGTGATCCATGCACCATATGAACTTGCTCTTGCCATGCTTAGCTTCATAAATATGTCTTCTTACTGTTGGTTACATTGTCATGCTATCTATTACTCTCTGGTGAGTTGTACAAGCTCACCAACATGCCTACTTATCGTTGTTCCTACCATGTTTGAATCTATCATATTACTTGCCATGTTTGTATGGGTTCTACCATCTTTATGTTGATCTTTGGAATAAGTTCAGTAAGAGAGTTTTGTTCTTTGTTTTTAGTATTAGCATTCCATGCCTTTGTTTGCCATGATAAGTTCCTGTAGCATGTTGTTTGATAGCTCTAAACTTTGCAACCTGATGTTATTTCTGCTAAGTCTGTAAACTGTTATAATTTGCAATCTTGCCATGTGCTTTTGAGCATGTTCTAGTGTTTTCTGGAGATATCTCAGTGTTCATGTTTTGTCATGCTTTACCTGTAATTCATGACCATGCCTTTTGTTTTTATTTTGAGGTGCTGTAGCATATTGTTTTGATGCTTGCTAAATGCCTAGTTGCTGTTTTGGACAGTTTGTCCTTTAAAATTGTTTCATGTGTATGTGTTGAACCGTTGCTCCGTTTTGAGTGTGCTCTATATGAAACTTAGCTTGATTTTGCATGAAGTTTCATATTATCATGTTGCATCCATGTTTTGAGAGTGTTTTCTTGATGTTTCTATGCATTTTGCATCAATGCCATGTTTAACTTGTTTTGCTCATATCTTCTAGGCCGTAGCTCCGAATTAAATGAACTTTATATGTAACTTGACTAGAATTTCATGTAGATCATCTTGGTGCATCTTAACTTGCTATTTAACAACTTGAACATAAGGTTTATTCAGATCTGGACCAATTTCTAAATTTGCATACGAGGACTTACCGGAATTGTTATATGTTGTTTCCGGCCTCATTTAAACTTGCTTTGATGTGTTGCTCCTGTATGCATCATCTCTTGTCATGAGTAGATTCATGTAGCCTTGTCATGCATCATACTTGGTTGAGCATCATGCCATGTCTATGTGTTGTGTGTTTACCTTGTTGTTTGCTTCTTTCCGGTTGTGCTCCTTCTCGTTAGTTCCTGTTTCCTTGCGATCGTGAGGATACGTTCGTCTAAGCTTGGTTCGGCTTCATTCGTTCTTCTTCTTCATGGACTCGTTCTTCTTCCTAGCGGGATTTCAAGCAAGATGACCATCACCTTGGATCTCACTACTATCATTGCTATGCTAGTTGCTTCGTTCTATCGCTTTGCTGCGCTACCTATCACTTATTCTTCAAGCCTCCCAATTTGCCATGTCAGCCTCTAACCTTTTCACCCTTCCCTGCAAACCATTGTTTGGCTATGTTACCGCTTTGCTCAGCCCCTCTTATAGCGTTGTTAGTTGCAGGTGAAGTTGAAGATTGCCCCATGATGGACAGGATGATGTTGGGATATCACAATATCTCTTATCTAATTAATGCATCTATATACTTGGTAAAGGGTGGAAGACTCGACCTTATGCCTGGTGTTTTGTTCCAATCTTGGCCGCCCTAGTTTCCGTCATACCAGTGTTATGTTCCTTGATTTTGTGTTCCTTACGCGGTTGGGTGATTTATGGGACCCCCTTGACAGTTCGCTTTGAATAAAACTCCTCCAGCAAGGCCCAACCTTAGTTTTTTACCATTTGCCTCACCTAGCCTTTTTCCCTTGGGAGTCGCGCTCCCGAGGGTCATCTTTATTTACCCCCCGGGCCAGTGCTCCTCGGAGTGTTGGTCCAAACTAGAGCACCGTGCGGGACCATCCCTTGGCAACTTGGGTTACGTTGGTACCTCTATGCTTTGCTTATCCGGTGTGTCCTGAGAACGAGATACGTGCGACTCCTATCTGGATTGTCAACACATCAGGCGACATCGGGCGGCTTTGCTGGTCTTGTTTTACCATTGTTGAAATGTCTTGTAAACCGGGACTGATCGGGTCTTCCTGGGAGAAGGAATATCCTTCGTTGACCGTGAGAGCTTGTGATGGGCTAAGTTGGGACACCCCTGCAGGGTATAAACTTTTGAGAGCCGTGCCCGCGGTTATGTGGCAGATGGGAATTTGTTAATGTCCGGTTGTAGATAACTTGACACCAGATTCGAACTAAAATGCATCAACCGTGTGTGTAGCCGTGATGGTCTCTTTTCGGTGGAGTCCGGGAAGTGAACACGGTTTTGGGTTATGGTTGACGTAAGTAGGAGTTCAGGATCACTTCTTGATCTTTGCTAGCTTCACGACCGCTCCGTTGCTTCTCTTCTCGCTCTTATTTGCGTATGTTAGCCACCATATCCTGCTTAGTCGCTACTTTAACCTCACCACTTATCCTTTCCTTACCCTTTAAGCTTTGCTAGTCTTGATACCCATGGTAATGGGATTGCTGAGTCCTTGTGGCTCATAGATTACTACAACAATAGTTACAGGTACAGGTTATGCGATGATCTTGACGCGAGAGCGATGCTTACTTGTTTTGGGGTTCTTCTGCTGCTTCTTCTTCGATCAGGGGATAGGTTCCAGGTCGGCAGCCTGGGCTAGTAGGGTGGATATCGTTGAGTTTCTATTTGTGTTTCATCCGTATTCGGATGTTGGTCTTATGTATGATGTATTGTTGAATTCGTGTGCCATTGTATGCCTTGTATGTATCCCCATCTATTATGTAATGTTGATGTAATTATATCCACCTTGCAAAACCGTATCAATAGGCGGTTCTATCCTTGGTGGGACCTTCGAGTCTCTTCAGGATAGTATCGCATATTGGGCATGACAAGTTGGTATCAGAGCCTCGACCGACCATAGGAGCCCCCTTGATTGATCGTGTAGTTTGGCCATTGTTGAGTCTAGAAGAAAACTGTTTTTGGAGTCTAGTTATATCAGAGAGTAGGAATTCTTTTTACTCCTCAGTCCCTTCATTGCTCTGGTGAGGAATCTTGACGTAGGTGTTTTGAATTACTCCTCTTCCCTTTCAAACTTTCTTTAGGATCACGCAGTTGGTTTTCCGATCGTTAGCTCTCAGCTCTTTTCATCCGGTGCATTTCTCGTCAAGGTGATTCGACCCTCTCCATGTTTGCAAGTTCAATCCTTAGTTGTTTTTCTTTTCCCACCCGCCCACCCTTTTTCTTCTCGGAGCCGGAGTCCGTAACCGAGTATCCATCCTACTCGTGCGAAGCCTTTGCTTTCTTTCAACCGATGTTCTATCTTCAAGTTATTCGTCGGCTCTACCTTCCAAGTTGCCTTTATTTCCCGCCCTCCCACCCTCATCTTCCCAGAGTCTGACTCTCTCTCGACCATCAGTTTCCTTCGTGCGGAACCTCTTTAGCATTCCATCAATTGTTTCAACCGGTGAATTCTCTTTTGTTTGACATTCTTCATCTCTTTACCGGTGGACTCAATTCAAGTTTTTCGGGTTGATCATATTCTTTTCCTTCGATCAAGTGTTTTCCCTGCTCGTTCGCCTCTCGCCAGTTTATCCTTCCGGAGTGCTCAAGACATCTCAGGAGATTCGTCTGTGTTCCAATTAATTCGAGGTTGTCACCTCATTCAAATATTTTAATTGTTCCGGTGTATCATCTATCTCTTCTACAATCCTTTCCAACGGTGTTTTTCTCTTTAGTGGGCCCTAACCCACAGGTCTTTTCCCAGGATCTTACCTGACTCTTCTAATTTCCGGAGCTATTGTCAAATCCTTTTTGAAGTTTAACGTAAGTATGATTTTCATCAGTCAGATCTTTTCCAAGATCAATTTCAAATCATTTTCATTGTTGCCTCAACCTCTTCGCTTTTCGTTCCCCCGGAGTGCCTTATCAACTTTGGTGGTGTTTCTCGTCGTCATTTAAAGACCAAAGAACATTTTTTCCTCTAAATCTTGTCGTTCTCTCGAAGATTCGTGGTTCTAGTTTCATGTTATCCTCTCGAATTATTCCATTTGTCAGATATTCTTTTCTTACCCATCCAGAGTATGTCAGGAGTTGTTTTTCCATTTCTTTCACCGGAGGCCATCGTTCCAGAAGAATTCTTTGTCCTCACATTTCAGCTACCGTTATCCAATTATCCCGGTGCTTCGTTCAAGTGTTCTTTAATCAGCTCATGATCTCTTTGTTCTTTTGCATCTAAATCCCCTCTAGCATATTGGCTCTTCTAATTCTTCTCGGTGATTCAGTTTCTTTCATCAGTCATTTTTGAATTCTTACGGTGGTTCGTTCAAGATTCTTTTTCCTTGTTTATCATTTTAATTCATTCGTTCTTTTCAATCCTACCGGTGGTTCATGAAGACTTTCTCAAGTTTTGTGCTATACCCCCCTTAATCCTTTTCAAGAAGAATAAGTAGTATGCAAAATCCATTGCTTGTCATCAATCTAATTTGATGAAGGATAAGCATACAATAAATCTTATTCTTATTTCATCCAAATGAGTAATCCCTTCCTTAGAGTTTGTTCTTGAGGAATAAATTCTAGTTCCAAGTGTTTTCATCTTTTATTTTCCGGAGCTCAAATTTCCTTGGCCATTTCGTCGGAACCTCCATCCAAATCACCGCCAGGTTCATCTTATTCTTTCATCCTTCATTCTATCTCATCATCTTTTTTGTCACCGGAGTTATTCATGGTGGTTCTTCATGATTTAATTCATTCTTCAAGAGTTTATCAAGATTTTGTTGGTGGAGTTCAAGTATCTTTTCTTCTCGCATCTCGAAGTGCAATTATTCTCCGTATTCTTTTCTACTGGAGTTTTGCATTTCTTTGTTATTCCCAGATATTCAAGCATTTGGTTGTGGCATAATTTCACCTCAAGTTTTGAGTTGTTTTGATAAGTCCACAACAAGCTTATTCTTTCGTGTTGATTTTCTCAACAACTCCGTTCAACCCTTCCTTCTAAATTCTTTTCATTCTATTTAAATTCTTCCAGAGGCATTGCATTGTTTATTTCATCAAGTGCCATATCATTGGGTGAAGTTCATGTTCTAATCCTTCCATTTCTAGTCGGAATGCTGCCCAGATTCTTTTGTTCATTCCTTTTCTATCTTGTTCTAACCGGAGTGGTTTCAGAGTCTATCTTGTTTTCCATGAGCTTTTGATTCTTGTCATATTCGCCGTTTATCTTTTCTAACCGAGTGCTCTCGACTTTGTTCATCTTCTCTCTTGCGTTCTTACTCCACCTCTTCCTCTTTCTCTTCCGTCTCGCTCCTAAGATCTCGGGACGAGATCTCTTGTTAGTGGAGGAGTGTTGTAACACCCCAGATTCGATGCGACAGATGTCTTCCAGTTATTCGCCGTCGCTGCCATGTTATTGCTTGCGTGTTGCATTTTGCCATGTCATCATCTGCATGTTTTTCAAAACTTGCATCTGTTCGGGTTCCGCCGGTTCTCTCTGTTGACCGTTCCCAGTCCGCCACACACGCACGCGCCCGCGGCACCTCCGAAATATTATTTTATTAGTGGCATAAAAATGTTCTCGGAACGGGATGAGAGTTGGCGTGCAGTCTTATTATAGTGTAGGTAGGCCGCCTGTCAAGTTTCGTCGCATTCGGAACTCGTTTGATAGCCCAACCGATAAACTTACAGCCGCAATATAGCCAGTCTAGCGTCGGACGTTTTCGGTATTCGGAAACTGCCACCGGGTCGCTCTGCTTTTCTCTCTTCTCAGCTCGAGGCATTCCACACAGCCCACCTGCAGCCACCTAGTCCCCCCTCTGTTCGGAGCCGTCAGATCGAGATCCGAGGGTCCGTAACGGCCTCAAATCCCCCGTAAACCTAGCCCTGTCTATAAATAGACACCCACCTGCCTAAATTGGACTAACCGTAGCCCCTCCTCAAATTCCGCACCGCCAGCCACCTCACACCTCTTCCTCGGATCTCGTGCCACCGCAGTCTCCTCGAAATCCGGCGCAGGCCACCTCATCACCGCCACTTGGCGTGCCCGGAGTGGTCAGACGTCGCTGTACCACCGCCCGTGGCCAACGGGAGAGTGCCACGTCGCCCTGCCTCCCTCCTCCTCCTGCAGGGCCCGCCGGAGCCCATCACAGGCCCACCCCAGGCCAGATCTGGGCCGGACGAGCCAGCGCAAAGCCGCCATCAGCCCGCCGCCCTCGCTCCCGTGCTCCGCCGCAGGAGCCCGCACCCCGCGCCTCCCCGCGCCAGCCCC
>NC_057801.1:556886352-556900294 GCF_018294505.1 Triticum aestivum
CTCGCCGGTTACCAGAGGACCGCCGCCGTCCTGCAAGGTCGCTGCTGACCCCCCCTCGTACCATCTCTCCCTCTCCTCCACCCTCTAATCCCTCTCTTTCGCAGGGACCCATCGCCGCCGCCATGGAGGGTCGCCCCCGGCCGTGGAGCTCGCTGGCGGCCTTGCCTTCACCGGGTCTAGCCGGATCCACCGGATCCGGGACCCCTCAACCTAGCCGCAGCCCCGCCGAACCCCGCTGTCGCCGCCTGCCATTGCCGTTCACCGCCGGCGCCGTCAAGCTCTGCCTAGGGCGAGAGCCGCGTCCGAGTGGGCCCGGCCCAGCAGTGCCCAGCGCGCCGGCCCAGCCCGACCTCCCCGCCGCCCAGGTCGGCCTCTCCTTCCTTCTGGCCCGAGCCCAATGGGTGAGATGCCCTCTATTCCCCGCCCTGTGCACCTCTTAGCTAATCGACGCTCACATGTTCTTTTTTGAAATCGGCCAAGTCCCTAAAAATCTACAACATGATGCATACTTTGACCTGCCATATCTTCTTGCACATAGCTCCGTTTTGCGTGCGTAATATGTAAAAATGTTCATCATGAGGTGCTCTTCATTTTGTTCCATTGTGCCATGATTGTTTGATTCCATATTGATGCCCTTATCATCGTTGCAAGAGTGCTATATGATGTTAACTGCTGTCTGTTAACAGAACTTGCTATTTTACCCTTTTCATTGCATTTTGTGTGTGCATCCTTTGAGCTTGACGTCTACATGAGTTTTGAACTACATCATGCCATCTATACTGTGGTGCAGTCCATGTATTTTTGTGAGTCTTGTAGTAAGTGCATCGAGCTCGTGGAGTAGGGTACTTGCTGTTACTGTTTTGCTAGGCTGAATCTGTTACATCCTGATGCTATGTAAACCTGCTGCTACTAGTCATTCTATGCATAATCTGGAGATGTTCACTCAGGATGTTTTGTTATACATGCCATGCTCTATTCATCCGTGCCCCTGGTTGCATTTATAGCCTGTTGTAGCTTGTTGTAATCTTGCTCCAAACTTGCTAAATAATGTTGCTGTCAGCCTGATAACTTTAAGTTCGGTTTTGCCGTGAGCTTTGCTAGTGATCCATGCACCATATGAACTTGCTCTTGCCATGATTAGCTTCATAAATATGTCTTCTTACTGTTGGTTACATTGTCATAATATGTATTACACTCTGGTGATTTTTACAAGCTCACCAACATGCCTACTTATTGTTGTTCCTACCATGTTTGAATCTGTCATATTACTTGCCATGTTTGTATGGGTTCTACCATCTTTTATGTTGATCTTTGGAATAAGTTCAGTAAGAGAGTTTTGTTCTTTATTTTTAGTATTAGCATGCCATGCCTTTGTTTTCCATGATAAGTTCCTGTAGCATGTTGTTTGATAGCTCTAAATTTGCAACCTGATGTTGTTTCTGCTAAGTCTGTAAATTGTTATAATTTGCAATCTTGCCATGTGCTTTTGAGCATGTTCTAGTGTTTTCTGGAGATAGATCAGTGTCCATGTTTTGTCATGCTTTACCTGTACTTCATGACCATGCCTTTTGTTTTTATGTTGAGGTGCTGTAGCATATTGTTTTGATGCTTGCTAAATGCCTAGTTGCTGTTTTGGATAGTTTGTCCTTTAAACTTGTTTCATGTGTATGTGTTGAACCGTTGCTCCGTTTTGAGTGTGCTCTATATGAAACTTAGCTTGATTTTGCATGAAGTTTCATATTATCATGTTTCATCCATGTTTTTACAGTGTTTGCTTGATGTTTCTATGCATTTTGCATCAATGCCATGTTTAACTTGTTTTGCTCATATCTTCTAGGCCGTAGCTCCGAATTAAATGAACTTTATATGTAACTTGACTAGAATTTCGTGTAGATCATCTTGGTGCATCTTAACTTGCTGTTTAACAACTTGAACATAAGGTTTATTCAGATCTGGGACAATTTCTAAATTTGCATATGAGGACTTACCGGAATTGTTATATGTTGTTTCCGGCCTCATTTAAACTTGCTTTGATGTGTTGCTCTTGTATGTATCATCTCTTGCCATGAGTAGATTCATGTAGCCTTGTCATGCATCATACTTGGTTGAGCATCATGCCATGTCTATGTGTTGTGTGTTTACCTTGTTGTTTGCTTCTTTCCGGTTGTGCTCCTTCTCGTTAGTTCCTATTTCATTGCGATCGTGAGGATACATTCGTCTACGCTTGGTTCGGCTTCATCCGTTCGTCTTCTTCATGGACTCGTTCTTCTTCCTAGCGGGATTTCAGGCAAGATGACCGTCACCTTGGATCTCACTACTATCATTGCTATGCTAGTTGCTTCGTTCTATCGCTTTGCTGTGCTACCTATCACTTGTTCTTCAAGCCTCCCAATTTGCCATGTCAGCCTCTAACCTTTTCACCCTTCCCAGCAAACTATTATTTGGCTATGTTACCACTTTGCTCAGCCCCTCTTATAGCGTTGTTAGTTGCAGGTGAAGTTGAAGATTTCCCCATGATGGACAGGATGATGTTGGGATATCACAATATCTCTTATCTAATTAATGCATCTATATACTTGGTAAAGGGTGGAAGACTCGACCTTATGCCTGGTGTTCTGTTCCACTCTTGCCGCCCTAGTTTCCGTCATACCGGTCTTATGTTCCTTGATTTTGCGTTCCTTACGCGGTTGGGTGATTTATGGGACCCCCTTGGCAGTTCGCTTTGAATAAAACTCCTCCAGCAAGGCCCAACCTTGGTTTTTACCACTTGCCTCACCTAGCTTTTTTCCCTTGGGAGTCACGCTCCAGAGGGCCATGTTTATTTACCCCCCGGGCCAGTGCTCCTCGGAGTGTTGGTCCAAACTAGAGCACTGTGCGGGACCATCCCTTGGCAACTTGGGTTACGTCGGTACCTGTACGCTTTGCTTATTCGGTGTGTCCTGAGAACGAGATACGTGCGACTCCTATCGGGATTGTCGACACATCGGACGGATTTGCTGGTCTTTTTTTACCATTGTCTAAATGTCTTGTAAACCGGGATTCCGAGACTGATCGGGTCTTCTTGGGAGAAGGAATATCCTTCGTTGACCGCGAGAGCTTGTGATGGGCTAAGTTGGGACACACCTGCAGGGTATAAACTTTCGAGAGCCGTGCCCGCGGTTATGTGGCAGACAGAAATTTGTTAATGTCCGGTTGTAGATAACTTGACACCAGATTCGAACTAAAACGCATCAACCACGTGTGTAGCCATGATGGTCTCGTTTTGGCGGAGTCCGGGAAGTGAACACGGTTTTGGGTTATGGTTGACGTAAGTAGGAGTTCAGGATCACTTCTTGATCATTGCTAGCTTCACGACCACTCCGTTGCTTCTCTTCTCGCTCTTATTTGCATATGTTAGCCACCATATCCTGCTTAGTCGCTGCTGCAACCTCACCACTTATTCTTTCCTTACCCTTTAAGCTTTGCTAGTCTTGATACCCATGGTAATGGGATTGCTGAGTCCTCGTGGCTCACAGATTACTACAACAACAGTTGCAGGTATAGGTTATGCGATGATCTTAACGCGAGAGCGATGATTACTTGTTTTGGAGTTCTTCTTCTACTTCTTCTTTGATCAGGGGATAGGTTCCAGGTTGGCAGCCTGGGCTAGCAGGGTGGATGTCATCGAGTTTCTATTTGTGTTTCATCTGTAGTCGAATGTTGGTGTTATGTATGATGTATTGTTGAATTCGTGTGCCATTGTATGCCTTGTATGTATCCCATCTATTATGTAATGTTGATGTAATGATATCCACCTGTATCAATATGCGGTTCTATCCTTGGTGGGACCTTCAAGTCTCTTTAGGATAGTATCGCATATTGGGCGTGACAGAGGAGGAGTAGTTCACCCTCGGGTCTGAGGGTATGTACCAGTAGCTATGTGTTTGGTCTCTCTCTCTCTCGTGTTCTTGATTTGGCACGATCTTGATGTACCGCCAGCTTTGCTACTATAGTTGGAGCTTATGATGTTTCTCCCCCTCTACCTTATTGTAATGGATTGAGTTTTCCCTTTGAAGTTATCTTATTGGATTGCGTCTTTAAGGATTTGAGAACACTTGATGTATGTATTGCGTGGGATACCCGTGGTGACAATGGGGTATTCTATTGACTCACTTGACGTATGTTTTGGTGATCAACTTGCGGGTTCCATGACCTTGGGAATCTATGCATAGGGGTTGGCACACGTTTTCGTCTTGAATCTCTAGTAGAAACTTTGGGGCACTCTTTGAAGTTCTTTGTGTTGGTTTGAATAGATGAATCTGAGATTGTGTGATGCATATCGTATAATCATACCCATGGATACTTGAGGTGACATTGGAGTATCTAGGTGACATTAGGGTTTTGGTTGATGTGTGTCTTAAGGTGTTATTTTAGTATGAACTCTAGGGCTGTTTGTGACACTTATAGGAATAGCCCAATGGATTGATCGAAAATAATAACTTTGAGGTGGTTTCGTACCCTACAATAATCTCATCGTTTGTTCCCCACTATTAGTGACTTTGGAGTGACTCTTTGTTGCATGATGAGGGATTGTTATATGATCTAATTATGTTATCATTGTTGAGAGAACCTGCACTAGTGAAAGTATGAACCCTAGGCCTGGTTTCGAAGCATTGCAATACCGTTTTCAATCACTTTATTACTTGCTACATTGCTGTTTTTATGTTTTCAGATTATAAATACCTTTATCTACCATCCTTATTACACTTGTATCACCATCTCTTCGCCGAACTAGTGCACCTATACAATTTACCATTGTATTGGGTGTGTTGGGGACACAGGAGACTCTTTGTTATTTGGTTGCAGGGCTGTTTGAGAGAGACCATCTTCATCCTACGCCTCCCACGGATTGATAAACCTTAGGTCATCCACTTGAGGGAAATTTGCTACTGTCCTACATACCTCTGCACTTGGAGTCCCAACAACATCTACAAGAAGAAGGTTGTGTAGTAGACATCAGCTTATTATGATGTGTATTACTGAGACGGCCCAGAGATACCTCTCCGATACTCGGAGTGAAAAATCCCAATCTCGATCCATGCTAACTCAACAAACACCTTTGTAGATACCTATAGAGCATCTTTATGATCACCCAGTTATGTTGTGACGTTTGATGGCACACAGGGTATTCCTACAGTATTCATGAGTTGCATGATCTCATGGTCGAAGGAACATGTATTTGACATTCGAGAAAGCAGTAGCAATAAACCGAACAATCATATGCTAAGCTAACAGATGGGTCTTGTCCATCACATCATTCTCCTAATGATGTGATCCCATTATCCAATGACAACACATGTCTATGGTTAGGAAACCTTAACCATATTTGATCAACGAGCTAGTCTAGTAGAGGCTTACTAGGGACACGATATTTGTTTATGTATTCACACATGTATTTAAGTTTCTGATCAATACAATTCTAGCATGAATAATAAACCTCTATCATGAATAAGGAAATATAAAATAAAAACTTTATTATTGCCTCTAGGGCATATTTCCTTCACAATAAGCTGGAGAGCTGGAGAGTGTCTCTAATGGGCTGCCTCTAATACAAGGTTGTCCAGTACAAAACACGGGAAAGCGACTAGGTTGATACAAAAGCTTATCCATCTTAAAGCCCATTTATTTTTGCTTTTTGCGAGGGAAAGCCCATATTTCTTAAAGAGGGGTGATCCCAAAAAAAACTCCTTCCTCCTCACCTCCACTTACTGCAACTCACTAGATTGTCCTGCTTCCGTCTCCCCCCAATTCCCCCCGCTCCCCATCTTCCTCACTTGTACAGGAAACCCCCGCTCACCTTCTTCCTCACTCGTATAGAAAACACCTACTCCTCTTCTTCCTCGCTCCTACAGAAAACCCCAACCCTCCTTCTTCCCCACTTGCACTGCCACTAGGCTTGTGTCTCGCTACTCTGCTCAAACCCGTGAGCTCGGTGCAACGCCCGCAAGGAAAATGGACTCGGCTGGCCCTAGCGCCAAGAAGATGAGGATCCCATCAGCGGCGACGCCGGTTGTAGATCTCGCACCTGGCAGCGCGGGGAGAAGCGGCGACCCCCCCCCCGGATCTGAGGAATCAATAGAATCTCGGGTAGACCGCACCAGTGATCTCCTGGATGACATCCTTGGGCAGATCATCTAGCTTCTCCCCACCAAGGATTGTTGCCGCACCCATGTCCTCTCAACTCGGTGGTGTCCTTTATGGCGCGCCACACCCCTTAATCTCGACTATTGTCAGCTATTTGTCATTCATGATTTTGAACTCCTCAGAGCCATCATCTCCTCCCACCAGGGCTTCGTTCAACGCCTCTGCATCCCAATACGCTACCTGCTATTCATACCCTACATGGTGGATGCCTGGTTGACATCCCCTAAATTCAAAAAACTCCAGCAGTTTGAGTTCTACCATTACCACAAAAATTACATACCATGAATCAAAGGCCAAGAATTTGTGCCCACACCACCGTTGTCCATCTCGTGGTTTTCCTCCTCTCTCCACACTGCCACCTTCGCCCGATGCCATCTACCATACGATCTGGTACAAATGCTTCGACTCCCACTACTAAAAAACTTCCGCTTGTGGTGGTTTATCTGTCGGAGGCCTCACTGCACAGCATCATCCACTCTAGTTGCCCTTCCCAGGAGTGCCTGCTGATTGTTTTGGGAATAGAAATCTCTATCAGCTGTCTCCAAATAAAGTCGCCTCACCTTAAAATCATTGGAATTTGTTTTGAAGGACAACAGCTCATCATCGAAGATGCCCCTTCACTTCAAAGGTCGCTCCTTCATTATTGTTATATCCTTCGCAAATAACTGTCGTCTCTGCGCCTAAATTGGAGACCTTGGGTGTAATTCCTGATCCGTTTAATTATCGGAAGTTGGTATTTGGCTCCACACTTATTCAGGTACCGTATATTATCCTACACATTTGTAATCATAAGCTACATTTTTCATTTGTGCGCATAATTTTTATATCATATTGGAGTACACTTTGGGTACTAATATTATGTTATATGCTCAATGAAGAGTTAATCCATGGATAGCCTATCAATGGTGCTGGATTTTGTCAAGAGCTTATATATCGGAATGTTTTGTTATGATTTGAACACAATTATTGGCTTGCTGTGATGCTTTCCATGTCTGAAGAATTTGTATATAAAGGTGATGATTTCATTCACATCGAATTCAGCCATCGAAAGCATGTATATATTGTACTAGAATTAACTGTTCAGTTGTCACTCATTCGACATACTCTTTTTTAGACCTTAACTGTTTTCAATCTTCATGTCTACTTAGGCACTAACGCATGGAGAAAAACATATAACCAATCAGTGGAATAATAAGCACCGGGATTTTCTCAGTTCTCATGACATTTGTTTGAGAACAATAACGATGGAAGGATATGCATCGAACCAGGCAAACAAAAGCTTTGTCACATTCTTCCTGTCGAATGCGAGGTTACTATTATCCATGAGGCTTAAGTTTTTCAATAAGAAATTTCTCATGGAAGGATATGTTGAACAGCAAAAAATAAGTTTCAGGTGGACATATAGGCTTCTGAACGTGCTCGGCTTCTATTTACAACAACTTCTGGTCATGTCCCAGTAAAAAAAGTTCGCATAGGATGTTGATTTTATGGATCAGATCAATCCATTTGTTTGTGACTGCCAAAAATAGTGCAATATTCTTTGTCAAATAATAAATCAAGGTATGAACAATTCCTTATATTTTCTTTCTACGGGAGTTTGTTCTTTTAGTTGATGACCCTTGTAGATGGTGGGTTTGTTTGGGTTTGTCTTCATCGATACAACCTTTGTCGACTCTCCATATAACACTTAGAGTTATTACAACCAAGAAGTTGTAGCCGTTCTTGTGCCATTTCCATCTTGAAAACCTCATCCTTATGTGTCACAGAGAATAATTTTGTATCGTGCTATCCTATGTTTGCAATAGTAGTTGGCATATTTATGTTGTAGTATCTTTCACACATTAGTTATAAAAACTGGAGTTTAATATTAACTTCATTACATCAATCCACATTCAACCAAGTACTAGGGGATTACGGACGAGCGTTGCTTCATGTAAGATAAAAAGATGTCTGATTATAGGTGAAGGATACACACCGTTGGTTGCACTTTTGTGCAACATCTTAGTCATCCGTCAGCTCATTGTATCAAAATCGAATGTGATTTTAGCATACGCATCGGTCAGGGATGGGAGATATAACATCATAAAATTCCCTTCAAACCCAAAAGTTATTGGGAAATGATAGCAATCACCCGTCGGTTCGTGTCGTTGCGTCCGCTGCTTCCCAAACCATCCGATCCATTTTGATCCTGTGGTACAGAGAGCACCATTGTTGACTTTGGCCCACATAGCCACGTAACCCAACAACTGACCACACGTTGCCTTATCCTTTTGCATCCACGATCTTCCTTGCATACACATCGTTTCCCCCAAATCTCTTTAGGAGCTCACAAACAACATCGTTTGATATCCCTCTCTCCAAGCTCCCGCATGCCCACCTTCGCCATCGCTCATCAGCATCCTCCACGGCTAGCCATTCACCACCAACTTTGCAAGAGCCTCCGGATCGACTCCACCCAGATGCTTCTTACCGCTTATTGATGTGGTTGCTCGCTTGGTGAGTGAGGGAGTCCTGGATTAGGGGGTGTCCGGATGGCCGGACTAAGACCTTTGGCCGGACTCCCGGACTATGAAGATACAAGATTGAAGACTCCGTCCCGTGTCCAGATGGGACTTTCCTTGGCGTGGAAGGCAAGCTTGGCGATACGATATGAAGATCTCCTCCCATTGTAACCGACTCTGTGTAACCCTAGCCCTCTCCAGTGTCTATATAAACCGGAGAGTTTTAGTCCGTAGGACGAACAACAATCATACCATAGGCTAGCTTCTAGGGTTTAGCCACTCCGATCTCATGGTAGATCTACTCTTGTACTACCCATATCATCAATATTAATCAAGCAGGAGTAGGGTTTTACCTCCATCGAGAGGGCCCGAACCTGGGTAAAAACATCCTTGTCTCCTGTTACCATCCGCCTAGATGCACAATTCGGGACCCCCTACCCGAGATCCGCCGGTTTTGACACCGACATTGGGGCTTTCATTGAGAGTTCCTCTGTGTCATCGCCTTTAGGCCCGATGGCTTCTTCGCTCGTCAATCGCGATGCGGTCTGGGATGAGACCTTTGTCCCCGAACAGATCTTCGTATTCGGCGGCTTCGCACTGCGGGCCGACTCATTTGGCCATCTGGAGCAGATCGAAAGCTACGCCCCTGGCCATCAGGTCAGGTATGAAAGCTTAAACTACACGGCCGACATCCGCAGGGACTTGATCTTCGACGGATTCGGGCCACGACCGGGCGCGCCGCACTGTCTCGATGGGCATGATCTTGCTCTACCACCGGACAGCGACCAGAGCGCCGCTCAGGTGTTCACTCCGACCATTAGTTCGGAGCCGACTGCGCTAGCCAGGGACGGACGGTTGGACGCCACCCCAGGAGCCGCAATCTCTGCGGCAATAGAGCCGAATACCAGCCAAGTACTTTGCAAGGCTGGTAACTCCAAGGTGCCGGACTCCGTTCCGGACTCTGAATATTCCGCACCCCTTTCGATCGAACCCGATCGGGCTCCGATCATGGACTTCACCGCCGCAGACGTCTTTCAGCACTCGCCCTTTGGCGATATCCTAAATTCGCTAAAGTCTCTCTCTTTGTCGAAAGAACCCTGACCGGACTACGGCCGGGGTGGTTGGGATGCGGACGACGAAGTTCGAACCCCACCCACCACCCACTTGATAGCCACTGTCGATGATCTAACTGACATGCTCGATTTTGACTCTGAAGATATCGACGGTATGGACGCTGATAAAGGAGACGATCAAGAACCAACACCTATAGGGCGCCGGAAAGCCACCTCATCATATGATGTATGCATGGTGGACACATACAACAGAAACGACAACGAGGACCAAAAGGATGCGGCCAGGGATCGCTCCCCCGAAAAACAATCAAAGCGGCGGCGTAAGCGCAAGGCCAAGCCCCACCTCGACAAAGACCCAGCCATAGAGCAGGGTGACTCAACGGACGATGAACACGCCGTCGAGCATCCGTCCAAACAGGGCGGACAATCCGAACAACCAATCCCCGGGAAAGATAATAGCCCGGACGACCTCACACCAGACAAATTACTGGAACATCAAAACCTCCACCAAAGGCTCGTCTCCACTTACGTAGCCTGAGAAAGCAGAAGCGGAGGCTCAAGATAGCGGAAGATGCACTCAGGATCAGATGGGAAAAGTACTCAATACCGCACACAAGTACGACAGTAGTCGCCACACAAAGAGCTATCCGAAGCGGAAACTACTACCAGAATTTGACGAAGAGGCCATAAAGCCCCCACAGTCAAAAAATAAGGAGGTCACAAGGTCGGATAGACGACCCTACGATCAATCTCACGCATCAAAGGACGCCACACTAAATATGGCGCGCGATCCGTCCAAGAATTCGCATCAGAAAACTGGCCCAACCAGATCCATCTATAGGCCAAGAAAGCAAGCTCCAGTGAGTGAGGCAACGCAAAAAATACCCGAACATCACGGCACGCCTAAATACAGGGGTGCCGCACCCCCCCTATGTTTTACCGATGAGGTGCTGGACCATGAATTCCCAGCCGGATTCAAGCCAGTGAACATAGAAGCATACGACAGAACAACAGACCCTGGAGTGTAGATCGAGGACTACATCCTCCACATAAACATGGTGTAACGCCCTCGATGCGGCTATATCTCCCACGTGTCGAAGCACGACTTAGAGGCATAACCGCATTGAAAGCAATGTCGCAAGTGAGGTAATCTTCGCACAACCCATGTAATACATAAGGGAAAAGATACATAGTTGGCTTACAGTCGCCACTTCACACAATACATAAATAAACATCCATCATCCAGATTACACTCAAGGTCCGACTACGGAACCAAAATAAAAGAAGACTACCCCAAATGCTACACAGATCCCCGATCGTCCCGACTGGGCTCCTCTACTGATCCTCTGGAAACGATACATAGTAACGACCAAGGGCCTCATCAAATTCCCACTTCAGCTCAGTTGCGCCATCTGCGCCAGTATCATCGGCACCTGCATCTGTTTTGGTAGAATCTGTGAGCCACAGGGACTCAGCAATCTCACACCCACGAGATCAAGACTATTTAAGCTCATAGGTAGGAAAAGGTGTAATATGGTGGAGCTACGGCAAGCACTAAGCATATATGGTGGCTAACATACGCAAATGAGAGCGAGAAGAGAAGCAATGTGTCGGTCGAGAAGCTAGAAGTGATCAAGAAGTGATCCTGAAGCTACTTACGTCAAGCATAACACAAACCGTGTTCACTTCTCGGACTCCGCCGAGAAGAGACCATCACGGCTACACACGCGGTTGATGCATTTTAAAGAGGTCAAGTGTCAAGTTTTCTACAACCGGACATTAACAAATTCCCATCTGCCTCATAACCGTGGGCACGGCTTTCGAAAGATTATATACCCTGTAGGGGTGTCCCAACTCAGCCCATCACAAGCTCTCACGGTCAACGAAGGAATAGACCTTCTCCCGGGAAGACCCGATCAGTCTCGGAATCTCGGTTCGCAAAACATTTCGACAATGGTAAAACAAGACCAACAAAGCCGCCCGATGTGCCGACAAATCCTGATAGGAGTCGCACGTATCTCGTTCTCAGGGCACACCGGATGGGTCAGCCTATGAGTAAAACCAGCCCTCGAGTTGCCCCGAGGTGGCCCCGCAGTCTGCCCGTTTCGGACCAACACTCGAAGGAGCACTGGCCCGGGGGGGGGGTTAAAATAAAGATGACCCTCGGGCTCGCGAAAACCCCAGGGAAAAAGGCTTAGGTGGAAAATGGTAAAACCAAGGTTGGGCCTTACTGGAGGAGTTTTATTCAAAGCGAACTGTTAAGGGGGTCCCATAAATCACCCAACCGTGTAAGGAACGCAAAATCAAGGAACATAACACCGGTATACGGAACTAGGGCGGCAAGAGTGGAACAAGTCACCAGACATAAGGTCGAGTCTTCCACCCTTTACCAAGTATATAAGGTGCATTAATATAAACAGGAGATATTGTGATATCCCAAAGTAACCACGTTCCGACCTGGAACAAACTTCAACTTCACCTGCAGCTAACAATGCTATAAGAGGGGCTGAGCAAAAGCGGTGACATAGCCAGACAAAGGGTTGCTAGGACAGGATGGTTAGAGGTTTAACATAGCAATAGGTAGGCATGGTAAACAAAGGCAGGTAGGGCTAACATAGCGAAAGAGCGAGTACTAGCAAGCAAAGATAGTAATGATTTCGAAGGTATGATCATCTTGCCTGCAAGGTTCTCAGAGTTGTCGAAGGCTGGATCCTCGTTAGCGTACTCAACAGGTTCCTCGTGCACGTACTCGTCTCCCGGCTCTACCCAAAGCAAGAACAAAAGAAAAGGAACCACAATAAATCACGGTGCAATGCGCAAGCAATATGATGCAAAACATGTCATGATATGCGAGATGTGATATGCAATGCATATGCGTGCTTCGGAAGGAAAAAGGATGAACAAGGCATCAACTTGGCAAACCAAGTATGCCGCTGGAAAGATGAGATGATTTTGGTTGAAATCGATATAAATATCACCGGAAACGGATGCACGGTTTGCAAATGGCAAGCAAGACAAGTATGGCACAAAGCTGCGTTTAACAGCGCGATGCTACTTAGCATGCAACAAGAAACTATGCTACAGCACCCCAACATAAAAACAAAGCATATGGAAGTGATCTACAGGACATGCTTTACAAAAGAGGAACACTGAGCTACGGCTCATTCACATCATAACAGGTTCAAACAAGCATGGAGAAAGTGCAAAAAAAATTTCAGGCTAGACATGGCAAAAACAGCAGCACGAAGCAATGTTCAGAGCAGGTTATCAACATGCTACAGAAACTTATAATAGCAAACTAAGACATGACATGAATCTACTCAAAACATATATCAAAAGTCCCTTACTAACCATAAGCTAAAAAGGATCGGAAAATATGATGGCACCCACGTAAACATAGCAAGTTTCGTTAACAGATTTCAGCAAACAAAGCATGGCATTGAAATAATTATGAAGGCACCTTCGCAAGCTCGATGCACTCACTACAGAGCTCCTCATGATAAACTAAGCATACATCCATCAAGAAGACATGACATAGAAGCTATACATGGCAAGAAACAACATCATAGCATATCCGGATCAACTACAACAACCTCGGCCAAATTGAATAACATGTAAACAATCTGCCAGGAAACAATTTGAAGCAAAAGTAGAGCATGAAAATGACATGCTAGACTACTCCATAATTGCAACCAGGACCATGGATGGATAGAGCAAAACCATGTTTTCAAAACACCCTTACTGAAGTATCTCAAATTATGCATGGATCTCTCTGTAGCAACATGTTTACATGGCATCAAAATTACAGCAGAACAGGAACTAAAATCAGCATTAACACGAAGCCTAGTTTGCATGCTTGTGCTAGTCACCACATTTATCACAAAAATACATGGTAAGCACCTCTGTAAAGAAGACATAGCCTAGTTCAAAACACATTTAGGGACCAAGTCCATAGGGTGCACACATCAATCATGGCAAAAATGACAAAAGAGCTCGTGCTGATAAGATTCTGAAACTAACAATATGAAGCCCTCTTCCAACAGCATTTCGGGCATCAAGATGACCTCAAATGCAAATGATGCAATGAAATGAAATGATGTACTCTTCGAGACGAACAATTTGACATATTATACGCACGAATCGGAGCTACGGGCGCGAAGATGTGATACAATGAACATGCAATGA
>NC_057801.1:556900945-556906966 GCF_018294505.1 Triticum aestivum
GTGGCAGCCGCGGATTGGCTGCGGGCGCGGCGGCGGACGCGTCCGGCGCCGTCCGGACGTGTCCGGCGCGGGGAGAGGTGCGGGGAGCTAGGGTTAGGGTGGTTTTGACCCGGGATTTCGGGGGAGAGGGTGTTTTTATAGGTAGAAGGAGCTAGGAAGCTCCAAATGAGGTGCGGTTTTCGCCCACACGATCGTGATCGAACGACCGAGAGCATGGAGGGGAGTTAGATGGGTTATTGGGCTGTTTATGAGGGGTGTTGGGCTGCAACTTAAAAGAGGCCTTTGCGGGAGTGCGGTTAACCGTTGGAGTACCAAACGAGCTCCAAACGACCCGAAACTTGACAGGTGGTCTACCGGTGCTATACCAGGGCCACTTGGCAAGGCTCGGTCCATTCCGAGACGTTCAACACCCGCACACGAAAAGAGACAAGAGGGGTGCGCCGGTGCATGTGGGAGTGTCGGATTGCGAAACGGTCAACGGGGAAAATGCTCGGATGCATGAGACGAACACATATGCAAATGAGATGCACATGATGACATGATATGATATGCATGACATGAAAAAAATGAAAGACAAAAGACAAAACCCAACCACGGAGGGAATATCATATCACATAGCCAAAAATGGCAAGAGTTGGAGTTACAAAGATGGAAAGTTACATCCGGGGTGTTACAACACTCCACCACTACAAGAGAATCTCGTCCCGAGATCTAGGACTGAAAGAACTCCGGATATTCGGAACAGAGGTGATCCTCGTGCTCCCAGGTGGCTTCTCGGTCGGAATGGTGTGACCACTTCACTTTCAGGAATTTGATTGACTTGTTGTGAGTCTTGCACTCGGTTTCTTCGAGAATAGCAATGGGGTGCTCATGATAAGAGAGATCTTCTTGGAGGTCGATTTCTTCGAAGTTGATAGTGCGCTCAGGAGTCTTGAAGCACTTGCGAAGCTGTGACACATGAAACACATCGTGCACGTTTGCAAAGTTGGATGGAAGCTCAAGTTGATAGCTAAGGTCGCCTCTTTTGCCAATGATCTTGAAAGGACCCACATATCTAGGTGCAAGCTTGCCTTTGATACCGAAGCGATGAGTGCCTTTCATTGGAGAGACGCGGAGGTAGACATGGTCTTCGATTTCAAAAGCCAAGTCACGGTGCTTGCTATCATAGTAACTCTTCTATCGCGATTGCGCGGCTTTGAGATTCTCATGAATGACTTTGCACATTTCTTCAGCTTCTGTGATCAAGTCGTTGCCAAGAAGTTGGCGTTCACCTGTCTCAGACCAGTTGAGAGGAGTACGACACTTTCTGCCATAGATAATTTCGAATGGGGCCTTGCCCGAACTCGCTTGGAAGCTGTTGTTGTAAGAGAACTCGGCATATGGAAGACAATCTTCCCACTTCATACCGAAAGAGATGACACAAGCCCTGAGCATATCTTCAAGGATTTGATTGACTCGCTCGACTTGGCCACTTGTTTGAGGATGGAAAGCTGTGCTGAAACGAATGTTGGAACCCATGGCCGTCTGAAATGAGTCCCAGAACTTAGAAGTGAAGATGCTTCCACGATCTGAAGATATCAATTGTGGAATGCCGTGCAAGGAGACAATTCTGGAGGTGTATAGCTCTGCCAGCTGAGCTGCTGTGATAGATTCTTTGATAGGAAGAAAATGAGCCACTTTGGTAAGCTTGTCAATGACAACGAAGATAGCATCATTTCCACGCTTGGACTTAGGAAAACCAGTCACGAAGTCCATCTCGATATGATCAAACTTCCATTCCGGAATAGCAAGAGGTTGGAGGAGACCAGCTGGTCTTTGGTGTTCTGCTTTCACTCTTCTGCAGACTTCACATTCATTCACGAATTGAGCAATCTCTCGCTTCATTCGAGTCCACCAATATGACTGCTTGAGGTCATGGTACATCTTTGTACTTCCAGGATGAATCGATAGGAGGGAATTATGTGCCTCATTCATGATGACTTTTCTCAGATCGCCTTTTGGAACCACAATGCGATCCTCGAATAAAAGAGTATCTTTGTCATCCAAGCGATAGCACTTGTATTTAGGAATGCCCTTGTCAATACCACGTTTCACCTTCTTCACCATGGTATCCAGGAGTTGTGCCTCACGAATTTGATCTTCCAAAGTGGGAGAGACTATGAGGTTGGCAAGAAAGCCTTGAGGAACAACTTGAAGATTCAGCTTGCGGAAGGCTTCACAAAGATCCGGTTGAAACGGCTTGAGAATTAGACTGTTGCAATAAGCCTTTCTGCTCAGAGCATCTGCAATCACATTCGCCTTGCCAGGAGTATATTCGATACTCGGATTGTACTCTTGAATCATTTCGACCCATCAAGTTTACCTGAGGTTAAGGTTGGGTTGAGTGAAGATATACTTGAGACTCTTGTGATCGGTGAAAATGTCCACTTGCCTTCCCAATAAGAGATGTCTCCATGTTATCAATGCATGGACAACTGCCGCCAACTCAAGATCGTGAGTGGGGTAGTTCTTTTCGTTGGGCTTCAACTGACGAGATGTATAGGCCACAACTTTTTTTCTCTTGCATCAACACAGCACCGAGACCTTGAAGGGAAGCATCACAGAAAACTTCGAATGGCTTGGATTCGTCAGGAGGAGTCAAAACAGGAGCTCTGACTAGCTTCTCTTTGAGGGTGTTGAAAGCGATGTCGCACTCAGGCATCCAGACATACTTGACATGCTTCTGGAGGAGGTTGGAAAGAGGCTTTGCAATCTTAGAGAAGTTCTCAATGAATCTTCAGCAATAGCTTGCAAGACCGAGAAAACTGCGGAGCTATTTGACATTCTGAGGAGGTTCCCAATTCAGAACTGCAGAAACCTTTGCGGGATTAACAGCAATGCCCTTGGCAGAGATGATATGACCAAGGTAAAGAACTTTATCAAGCCAGAACTCGCATTTGGAAAACTTCGCATAGAGTTGATGCTCTCTGAGCTTGTCGAGCACCAATTGCAAATGTTTGGCATGATCCTGCTTATTCTTGGAGAAGACCAAAATATCATCGAGATACACCAGAATGAATTCATTGGTGTAGGGGTTGAAGATAAAGTTCATCATGCGAGAGAACATTGGAGGAGCATTGACAAGGCCGAAAGACATGATAGTATATTCATAAGAACCATAGCTTGTTCTGAATGCTGTCTTGGGAATATCTTCTTCACGAATGCGAATCTGATGATAACCCATACGAAGGTCAAGCTTGGAGAATACTTTAGCACCCTTGAGTTGCTCGAAAAGCTCATTGATGTTGGGAAGTGGGTACTTGTGCTTGATTGTCTTCTTATTCAATGGACGGTAATCGACGCAAAGTCGGTCCGTACCATCCTTCTTCTGGACAAAAAGAACTCCACAACCCCATGGGGAAGAACTCGGTCTGATCAAACCCAGACGCTCTTGTTCATCGAGCTGCTTCTTCAATTCTTTCAGCTCCTTGGGTCCAAGCTTGTATGGACGCTTGCAAATGGGTTCCGTACCAGGTTCAAGATCAATAACGAACTCGACTGGCCGATGAGGAGGCATACCCGGAAGCTCTTCTGGAAAGACATCTTGGTACTCACAAACGACTGGAATTTGAGAAATAGCATCCAATTCGCCCTTCTCATTGAGAGAAAATAACCGAATGGTTTCATCACGAGCGGCATAGATGATAACATCCTCAGAAGGGTGTGTCAATTGAATCTGCCTGGCAGCACAATCAAGCTGAGCCTTGTGCTTAGAGAGCCAGTCCATCCCAAGAATTAGATCAATATCAGAATCGCCAATAACCACTGGAGAAGACAGAAATTTATAGTCGCCCATCTTGCTAGAAACATCTGGAGCCACCAAACTGGAGCTCAACCGTTTACTCGGAGAAATGACAGCCATGGGTTTACCCAAATGTGACGAAGAGAATTCATGCTTGGCAAAAAATGGTCTTGACATGAAACAATGCGATGCACCAGTATCAAATAAGACTTTTGCAGGAATATCATTAACAGGAAGATTACCGATGATCACATCTGAAGAATCCTCTGCCTGAGCTGCATTCAACATGTTCACCTTTGCAGACTTTGGATTATGCTTGATCACTGCATTGCTTGAATATCTCACAGGAGGAGGAGGAGGAAGGCGCCTTTGATTTAAGCATTTGTTCGCGTAGTGACCTTTCTGCTGGCACTTGTTGCAAGTCACCAGACATAAGGCCGAGCCTTCCACCCTTTACCAAGTATATAAGGTGCATTAATATAAACATGAGATATTTTGATATCCCAAAGTAATCACGTTCCGACCTGGAACAGACTTCAACTTCACTTGCAGCTAACAATGCTATAAGAGGGGCTGAGCAAAAGTGGTGACATAGCCAGACAAAGGGTTGCTAGGACAGGATGGTTAGAGGTTTAACATGGCAATAGGTAGGCATGGTAAACAAAGGCAGGTAGGGCTAACATAGCGAAAGAGCGAGTACTAGCAAGCAAAGATAGTAATGATTTCGAAGGTATGATCATCTTGCCTGCAAGGTTCTCAGAGTTGTCGAAGGCTGGATCCTTGTAAGCGTACTCAACAGGTTCCTCGTGCACGTACTCATCTCCCAGCTCTACCCAAAGAAAGAACACAAGCAAAGGAACCACAATAAATCATGGTGCAATGCGCAAGCAATATGATGCAAAACATGTCATGATATGCGAGATGTGATATGCAATGCATATGCGTGCTTCGGAAGGAAAAAGGATGAACAAGGCATCAACTTGGCAAACCAAGTATGCCGCTGGAAAGATGAGATGATTTCGGTTGAAATCGATATAAAGATCTCCGGAAACGGATGCACGGTTTGCAAATGGCAAGCAAGACAAGTATGGCACAAAGCTGCGTTTAACAGCGCGATGCTACTTAGCATGCACCAAGAAACTATGCTACATCACCCCAACATAAAAACAAAGCATATGGCAGTGATCTACAGAAGATGCTTTACAAAAGAGGAACACTGAGCTACGGCTCATTCACATCATAACAGATTCAAACAAGCATGGAGAAAGTGCAAAAAAATTATCAGGCTGGACATGGCAAAAACAGCAGCACGAAGCAATGTTCAGAGAAGGTTATCAACATGCTACAGAAACTTATAATAGAAAACTAAGACATGGCATAAATCTACTCAAAGCATATATCAAAAGTCCCTTACTGACCATAAGCCAAAAAGGATCGGAAAATATGATGGCACCCACGTAAACATAGCAAGTTTCGTTAACAGATTTCAGCAAACAAAGCATGGCATTGAAATAATTATGAAGGCACCTTTGCGAGCTCGATGCACTCACTACAGAGCTCCTCATGATAAACTAAGCATACATCCATCAATAAGACATGACATAGAAGCTATACATGGCAAGAAACAACATCATAGCATATCCGGATCAACTACAACAAGCTCGGCCAAATTGAATAACATGTAAACAATCTGCCAGGAAACAATTTGAAGCAAAAGTAGAGCACGAAAATGACATGCTAGACTACTCCATAGTTGCAACTAGGACCATGGATGGATAGAGCAAAACCATGTTTTCAAAACACCCTTACTGAAGTATCTCAAATTATGCATGGATCTATCTGTAGCAACATGTTTATATGGCATCAAAATTACAGCAGAACAGGAACTAAAATCAGCATTAACACGAAGCCTAGTTTGCATGCTTGTGCTAGTCACCACATTTATCACAAAAATACATGGTAAGCACCTCTGTAAAGAAGACATAGCCTAGTTCAAAACACATTTAGGGACCAAGTCCATAGGGTGCACACATCAATCATGGCAAAAATGACAAAAGAGCTCATACTGATAAGATTCTGAAACTAACAATATGAAGCCCTCTTCCAATAGCATTTCGGGCATCAAGATGACCTCAAATACAAATGATGCAATGGAATGAAATGTTGTACTCTTCGATACGAACAATTTGACATATTATACGCACAAAATAGGGCTACGGGTGCGAAGATGTGATGCAATG
>NC_057801.1:556907401-556988666 GCF_018294505.1 Triticum aestivum
CGAGGGCCCCGTACGGGCCTCGCGGGCCGGCGGTGCGGGGGGCGCGGCGGAGGCCACGTGGCAGCCACGGATTGGCTGCGGGCGCGGCGGCGGACGCGTCCGGCGCCGTCTGGACGTGTCCGGCGCGGGGAGAGGAGCGGGGAGCTAGGGTTAGGGTGGTTTTGACCGGGGATTTCGGGGGAGAGGGTGTTTTTATAGGTAGAAGGAGCTAGGAAGCTCCAAATGAGGTGCGGTTTTCGCCCACACGATCGTGATCGAACGACCGAGAGCATGGAGGGGAGTTAGATGGGTTATTAGGCTGTTTTGGAGGGGTGTTGGGCTGCAACTTAAAAGAGGCCTTTGCGGGAGTGCGGTTAACCGTTGGAGTACCAAACGAGCTCCAAATGACCCGAAACTTGACAGGTGGTCTACCGGTGCTATACCAGGGCCACTTGGCAAGGCTCGGTCCATTCCGAGACGTTCAACACCCGCACACGAAAAGAGACAAGAGGGGTGCGCCGGTGCATGTGGGAGTGTCGGATTGTGAAACGGTCAACGGGGAAAATGCTCGGATGCATGAGACGAACACGTATACAAATGAGATGCACATGATGACATGATATGATATGCATGACATGAAAAAAAATGAAAAACAAAAGACAAAACCCAACCACGGAGGGAATATCATATCACATAGCCGAAAATGGCAAGAGTTGGAGTTACAAAGATGGAAAGTTACATCCGGGGTGTTACACATGGCCAGAGGAGACGACCTCCACGCCATAAAATACTTACCCCTTAAGCTCAAAGGGCCAGCCCGGCATTAGCTTAAAAGCCTTCCCGAAAACACCATGGGAAGTTGGGAAGTGCTTGAGGATGCTTTCCGGGAAAATTTTCAAGGGACCAATGTCCGGCCCCCGGATGCAGATGATCTGAGTCATATAACTCAGCAGCCCGGAGAGTCAGCCCGGAAGCTCTAGAACAGATTCCTTATCAAAAAGAATCAGATAGTCGACTGTCCAGACGCAGAGGCCCTGCAGCTTTCAAACATAGTGTCGGTGTCAAAACCGGCAATCTCGGGTAGGGGTCCCAAGCAGTGCGTCTTAGGATCAATGGTAACAGGAGGCAAGGGACATGATGTTTTACCCAGGTTCGGGCCCTCTTGATGGAGGTAAAACCCTACGTCCTGCTCGATTGATATTGATGATATGGGTAGTACAAGAGTAGATCTACCACGAGATCAAAGGGGCTAAACCCTAGAAGCTAGCCTATGGTATGATTGTTGTTGTATATCTATCAACTAGCCCGACCCCAGTTTATATAATGCACCAGAGGCCTAGGATAACAAGAGCCCTAGCTGAATACGCCGGTGGGGGAGGAGTCCTTGTCTTGATCGCCAAGTCTGGTGGATTCTTCCTTGTATGCGGCAGCTGTCCGGACTGGCCCATGAGTATACGGCCATGGGGGTCCTCGGCCCAATCCAACTGATCGGGAGACGACGCGTTGAGTACCCCCTAGTCCAGGACACCGTCAGTAGCCCCCTGAACCGGTCTTCAAGTTAGGGACGCTCCTCGATTCTTCCAAACTGTTCTTCATCTTCGGTTGCCGGTCTTGAAAACTGGTTCAACAAATCTTCTCATCTTCTATCTTAAGGATCGCTGAAATGCATTCGACGAGTTTACACGTCGGGTATCCGAGGATCCCCTTTAATTTTATGGGCTTTATCAATGCCTTGTTATTTTTATGCCATGCCTCGGGTTTGAAGTTATTACCAGGAGGCAGTGTCCTCTTGCGTCCGAGCTCTAACGTCGGACTGCATTCGAGGTATCTTTTGCAGCCGAGCACCAACGCCGGACTGCTTCCCAGCTCTAGCGCCGGACTATGTATCCGAGCTCCAACGCCGGACTATGTATCCGAGCTCCAAGGCCAGACTATATCCGAGGTGTCGTAAATCACCTTGGTTCAAAGAAGTTTGAAGGAGTTTAGCCGAGCTTAATGCCGGAAATGCCGTCTATGGAGCCAGCCACTAGCGCCCGAGCTTTATGTCGGACTGCTTCCGAGGTGGTGGACCACCCCGAATGTGGGCCGATTTTTGTCAATCTTTTTGATTGGTGCAATTTATTCTCTGCCGAGATACATAGCCAGTAGCCCTCAAGGTGGGTATCGGTCTAAAACCCGAGATGCACATGAAGGATGACATAAGACCGCTGATCCCCGTAGCTGCTGAGACTCAGGTTGATTTGCAAAATCGGTCTGAGGATCAAGTCCTAGCTCGGCAGAATACTTCGGGACACAAAAAGCGGCGTGCTCAGTCCTCAAGACTCAGGTTGGGTGCGGCCGACCAACCCGAGGATCAAAATCTCCTCGGAAACTATATTGCACTTACAATTTTCTGCATAGAACAGGCAATGCAGTAGCCCCCGAGATACTGGTCGGGTGGCAACACCAGATCAGGGGATCGATGTGCCCCTTTAATATTTGTAAATAATAAGCCCGAAGCCCAGTAGCCTCCGATCCTTAATGCAGGCACGGGAGGCCGAATTAAGGATCAATATCCATAGTAAAATCACAAAGTATGTGTAATGACTCTATGTATCCAAGTACTTTACGTCGTTAATGCTCGGATCCGCATTGTACAAAACTTTGTTGACCGACCATCAGCTTCCACCTCCTCGGCCAATAGCCGAGGAGTGTTTGTCCTACTTTATAAAGCCTTTACGAGGGCAAAGATTTACAACAAACAAGGCAATCTTGCCATACGGTTTTATAAACAAAGGTACACAGAGAGATATATTATATTACTGTTTAACAGAAGAAATGTCTTCCAAAGAAAATAGTCCCGCTATCGATTCCTTTCTTTGGGTTGTCATGCTAAGCATGATCATGAAACCTCAGCTCCAATGTAAGAGCAAAATATCGAGGATTTAGTTTGGGAGGCCAGTTAATAGCCCCCGGTAGTGTTTGGCGACAGTGGAGGTCAAGCCGTAAACACTTCGGCCATTGTTATGAATGGCCCGTCGTTTAACGCCATCATCGGATCGCGACCAGTTTACGCTTATTGTGACAGTCAGTTTTCGGCTTTCTCCACTGAGGTGCTTAACCATGTGAGCTAGAAGCACAATCGCAGTGGTTCTCCCTTTGCACACCTAGCCAAACAAAGCGAACATAGGAGGCAAGCGCAGGAGCCGGGCAACCCAACTATTGACCGAAGACACAATTCGAAACCGATGCATATATAGTAATATCCGAGAATGTTTTTGCCGAATCTCTAAAGGTGTCCGGCGTTGCACTGCGAGACTTGTGCTCAAAACACACAAAGAGTTTAAAAGTGCCATGGGCTCGAAAAGCCAAAAAACTTGTTCAAAAGGTTAATGTCCAAACTAGATCAAGTGTTCGGTGCCAATCCGAAAATTGGACTTTAGAAAAAAAAGGTGCTTCTGCCGTGCTTTAACATGACACATCCTATCTCAAAACTTCAAGCGGGTCAACCTACGGCTTCAACCTCCTATCCCGAAGGCGGAGTACTTCTTACTAGGCCAGTTTAGTAAACTAAACTCTAGCGGCTTTGAGAGAGAAATTAGGTTCCCCGGCTAGTGACCGCACACTTGTGTCGAAAAAAGGAGTGATAAATAATAATAAAAACTTTGCAACGACTAAGAAGAAAAAAAATTATCAAAAAATGGCTCATATAAATTTAAGAGCCCCCAAGTGACTTGGGTAAAAGAATGATTGCATGTACCGAAGTACTTATATCATATCTATGTTCAACCGAACTTTAAACGCGTCTTAACCGACCGTCGGCTTCTCCCTCTTCGGTCAAGGACCGAAAAGTGTTATGTACTCCATCTGTCGAGAATATCGACGGTGTTTCCAATAACCAGGCAATCAGGCCATGACGCTGTAACAGACAAAGCGCGCTCAGGGAACTTATTCTATATTACTGCGAAGTGTAAGAAGCATCTTCGAAGAAAATAGTACCCCCACTGATACCTTTCTTCGGTGCTCATTGTTATTATGAGACTTGTGCAATAGATTTTTTGTACTCATGAGTTCCGTTGTGTGCCGACCATCATTGAAAACTATAAGAGTGCTAGCTTTCGGCTTCACCCAGTCTAAGGTCCGGCTGGGGTGACCCGATCGTGACAATCGCAGAGGTGCTCCCTTTACTCCCTAGCCGAACAATCGGGAACGTAGGGGTAAGCACAGGAGCCAGGCAACCCAGCTTGCGAATCGCTTAAGTCAATATGGTGCATATTGTGGCATAATACACGAACAAGGAACGAAGCCGTACAAGTATAACCATATGCAAGAGGAAAAAGCTTCATGAAGGAAGCCCCCAAGTAAACGGGGTATTTGAATTTGCGCATCACAAACAAAGTTTGGACAAGGAAATTTTTACAAGCAACTTTTTTCCAAAAAAGTATAATGCTTGGTCGAGCCGAACACAAATTAAAAATTTAAAACTTTGAGCATGAAGACAACTTAGCTGGCTAATGTGTTCGGTATTGATGACGCGGTCCGAGCTTGATGCGGGACAAGGTTCCATCCCCGAGCCGGTCCCGAGGTGGCGGAGCAAAGAGCTCGGCACTCCGAAGTGGTGACATAGCACGGTCAATGCACGACGGCAGGGTGATGCCGAAGTCCCCGGCATGGGGTAATGAAGTGTTGACGAAGCCCTCCGTCCAGCCGAGGTGACGCCAAAGGATATAGTCTGGCTGGATCATTTTCCTGTGCACAAAAAATAGTGCAAACCGGAGATAATAGTAATAATAATAAAAAAAATCATTGCTTAACAAATAATTTATGCAAAGTGAGTAATAAAAGAAATATGGCCTGGCGCCGAAGTCAATGTCGATGTAGGGCGGTGGCGTGATGCGGTAAAGGCATGGCAAGGCCTGAATTCACAGGTCGGTTCGAGTTCCGGATGCGGCGTTCGCCGGACTATGTACGGAAACTGACCGAACCACCATGAGACCGTGGTTAATGCGGCCACCATTTGATAGACCTGCGTACATATGACAGACAAACCAAAGTAATAATTCATTGGGAAAAATGAACCCTAACAAGCAAAAAATACTAGGATTAATAGCACCTGGCTTATTTGTTGTAGCAATCCGAAGAAAGGTGATTCCCAAAATTGGGACTTGATCCGCACACCTATCGCCTGATGGGTGATAAAGCAACGGCATGACGATGCTGGCAAAGGTTGGCTCGCCGAGGCAAAGCCCTCGCTCCAGCTAACGTGACGGAGCTGGTTGGCCAGCAACGCCGAAGTCTTCGGAGTAGGTTGGTCAAGAGATGATGAAGCCCCCGGTCCAGCGACGCAGGTCGTGACGTGGTCGATGCCGGCTTGATAAAGTGACCGTGTGGCGATGCAGGTGTGCCCGCTCCGTGTAATCTGTGGGGCGGCGATGTTGGTGACGATTTATCCTTCGCGATGCCGAACTATTGTTCGGCTTGCCGAGATGATGATCCGAAGAAATTGAGCTCGGCTTAACAAAGCGACGACGTGTCTAACGCAGGTCGGCCGCCGTGGAGTGATGTTGTCGGGCTGGTTTGACACCGGCGCGACGGTGAAGTTCGTATTGCAAGAATACTTTTAATACTACTGGGATGTGTTTGAGAATAAAACACAACACCCCATACGAAAACTTCCTTAAAAAAGGATGTCCGAGATCCCGTTCATAAAGAAGATGAATTCGGGTCGGATTCGTTCTCGCGCAGAAAACGGATCCAAAAAGTGATGCACTAATCGGAAGTTTCCTGGAGCTTGGACGGTCGGATCGAGCTGAATTTTTGGCAGGTGGTAGATATGGGAATTCTGCAGTAAATCAATGGTTGGATCCTCCAAAGGACATCCGAGCTAGATGCTGGATACCACGCCCTAAACTTGTCCGGATTCTCATCCAGATTCAACAGGGCTCCGGTATATCGGAGATTGCCGGAGATTCCTCCATCAGAACTCGACAAATTTTTTGCAGGGTTGTTGTAGACTTAATTCCGCATAATTCCACCGAAGTAATCATTTAAGCGACACTCGAGGAGGCGGTGGCGGAGGATACAAGTTTGCTGTCAAGAAAAACAGCACGGTCGCCTGAGGGCAGTGTTGACGTTGAGCCCCCGAGCTCCATGGCTGACTCCTCCATGATCTTGATAGAGATCGGAGTTGGTGTTGATGAAGGCCTTCATCCGAACATGACGATCGGAGGTAGGGCGCGGTCCTCGGTCAAACCAAGGTGACCAGTCGAGCTGGTGACGAAGAAGCCGACGTCGCAGTTGACCTGCAGTCGAGCCATTGATCCTTTCGCCGATCACACAGCGGAACTCTCAATGAAAGCACCAATATCGGTGTCAAAACCGGCAGATCTTAGGTAGGGGGTCCCAAGCAGTGCGTCTTAGGATCTATGGTAACAGGAGGCAAGGGACACGATGTTTTACCCAGGTTCGGGCCCTCTTGATGGAGGTAAAACCCTACGTCCTGCTCGATTGATATTGATGATATGGGTAGTACAAGAGTAGATCTACCACGAGATCAAAGAGGCTAAACCCTAGAAGCTAGCCTATGGTATGATTGTTGTTGTATATCTATCGACTAGCTCGGCCCCGGTTTATATAATGCACCAGAGGCCTAGGATAACAAGAGCCCTAGCCGAATACGCCGGTGGGGGAGGAGTTCTTGTCTTGATCGCCAAGTCTAGTGGATTCTTCCTTGTATGCGGCAGCTATCCGGACTGGCCCATGAGTATACGGCCATGGGGGTCCTCGGCCCAATCCAACTGATCGGGAGACAATGCGTTGAGTACCCCCTAGTCCAGGACACCGTCACATAGCGTTTGAGACAAATGGCTCGCCAGACACCTCGGCAAAGAAAAGCCGCGAACAATGGTCGCGTTAACAAGCCTCATGACCCGCTTCTGTGCACGAGAGGATAGCTGGTTGGCAAGAAGCAGCACCAGCGACCCGAATACATCCGAACCCAGAGATGGGAATGGGAAGCCGCGCCGTAACAAAGAACCGCGCCGGATAAAGGACAACAGCCCGATGAGCACGGCAGTAAATGCCGGATTCAAAAGCTCTCGGCAAAATCAGAAAAAGCCGCCCCCCAAAGACGATAGGGACGAGCTATCCGACCTCAACAATTTTTTTGACAAAATATGTCAAATCCACAGCACTCCGGGGAGACCTGCAAACCATACCCACAGAGATTGTTGGGTCTTTAAGTAGTCCGGCAAGCTCAACGCCGAACACAAGGGGCTCAACACACCAAGCGAAGATGATGATGCACCCCACGAGCAGAACACCGGAGAACAAAAGAACTTCCCACAAGAAGTCAAGACAGTAAATCTACTTCATGTGACAAAAGGGAAGAGCAGAACGGCACCTACAAAGACACGCGCCGTACAGCCAGCCCCAGAGGAGCAACCCCACTGGTTGTTACAACCAATCACCTTCGATCATCAGGATTACTCCAGAGGAGACCAGAACGCAGGCTGGACTGCCTTGGTCGTAAATCCAATTATTAACGGACTCCAATTTACAAACGCCCTTATGGACGGCGGCAGCGACTTGAACCTGTTATATCAGGACACAGTCCGCAAACTCGGGGTAAACCCAGTTGTAATCCACCTCGGCAACACTTCCTTTCAAGGAGTAACGCCAGGCCCGGATACCCCAAGTATGGGTTCCCTTACGTTAGAAGTCACGTTCGGATCACCCGACAACTTCCGAAGCGAAAAGCTAACATTCCACATCGCCCCATTCTTAAGTCGCTATCAAGCGCTACTGGGACGTGAAGCTTTCGCCCGCTTTAACGCAATACCGCACTACGCATCCCTTACACTCAAAATGCCCGGCCCAAAGGGCATCATTTCATTACAAGGGAACATAAATTGACCCCCATAGTACGGGCAGGGGTGCGGCTGCCTAGATAGCCGCCCACAAATCCAGCCCTACTATCCCGGACACGGCTCGACGAGTCCGGCGTCAACATGCTTAATAGCCGCATACCCTCGTGCAAGGGGCTCCGTGTGCTCACGCCCGGAGACAATACGGCCCAACTCTTTCTCCAACTATACTTTATTTATTTCGATATAGATTTCTCGCACGCTTATTTTTTACTAAGTTCCTCTCTTTCGCAGACGAACATCGTGCTACGCCCGTCCAGGATACGGAACAACGGAGACACAGGCGCAGACGTGCAGCAGGGACCCGTTTCAAGGATTCTTTTTAGATTAAGACCCTGCGTAAAGCTTTTTCACTGTCTCTTGTTGATAGCATCCCCCGGTTTTCTCTATAGCCGAGGAGGAGGATGGCGTCTTGGCATGTGGCCACTCCAGAATTTTTGCACGTACTTGGACACTAGGGGCTTTTTTACCAAGGGCTCTATTTCGGCCCGTCTTCATAAAGACCGAATACCTTAGGGAGTGTTCGGCGTCGCGAGTTTGGCCCTATATGCATCAGCTCCGAATCATGTCTTTGGTCAAATGTTGGGTTTGCCCGGCTCCTGTGTTTTGCTGCCTTACATTCCGTTATATCGGCTAACGCGGCACAAGGAGAACTACTGCGATTGTGCCCCGGTTCAGCCAGGTGAGCACCTCAGTAGAGAAAGCCGAAAACTGACTGTCATGATATAGCGAGAGACTGGTCAACCACTCGATGACTTTCGGAATCTTTCGGATTCCCCTGCATTAACGAAGGGCCGCTTCCTGGTCAGGCACACTCGCGCCCCAAATTCGAGCGAGCGCGGTGCCCCTAGGGGCTATTCAGTAGCCCCAATGTCAAACTCCTATGGCTAAGTGAAAGTGATAAAGCATTATAGTCCGGTTGCCTAGTTCGCTGCGCCACCACCTCCTTTGTAGGACCAAGATGTTGGATTAAGTGTGAAAAGGCGCCTTTTTGCGAACACCCTCGCATTCTATGCGTGGGGGCTGAAGCCAACGACTGCCATCTTTCAGGTTATATACACACATATACATTAAACGGCCGCACAGGAGGCATCATGATTCTTGCAAGCACAAGTATAAAAAGCTTTTTTTTCATAAAAACAAAATTCGTTTTACAAATAGTATAAGCTATTCGAACACAACATCCTTCAAGCACTGCGACTCTATTATACGAGCGCCAGGAAGAACTTCCTCAAAATAGTGCTTGGCAGGTACTCGGCTTTCGTCCGAATCCTGGGACGCAACAATACTGGCCTTCATATCTGCCCAGTATGTTTTGACACGGGCAAGAGCCATCTGTGCGCCCTCTATGCACGCCGACCTCTTCATCGCATCAGCATGCGGCACCGAACCAAGGAACTGCTGCACCAAGCCAAAATAACTCTTCGGCTCCGGCTTCTCCAGCCACAGACGACTCGCAACATACCTCATGGCGAGTCTGGATAATCTGTTCAGCTCCGCCTAGGCAGCTAAACGGTCGGACACTGATAGTGGGTGTTCTGGATTGTGGTACTGCGACCAAAAAAGCTCTTCCAACTCATGGTCACCTCGGCTGCGGAAGTGTTCGGTCGCGTCCGCCGCACTTTCGGCCAAATCCAGATAAGCGTTTTCCGCACTCCACTGCCGGTCTAATGGAACATACTTGGGGTCTCCAAACTTCATCCGCAGCATATAAGGCTTTCCAGCCGTGATATCTCCGGCCTGACGCAGCTCCTCCTTCATCGCTCTCATGGCAGAGCGAGTATCCTTGGCTTCGGCAGTGATCTTTTCAAGGTCCTTCTGAGCCGCCTTACCCGCTTGTTCAAGAAATTTACAACGGTCGGTAGCATCCTTCAATTTTTTGGCCATATCGGCTATTTCCTTCTTGCTCTTGCAGTGAGCAGCCTGTTCGGCTCTTAGCTCTTCAGCCGCTTTAACGGTAGCCGCATCACTTTTCCTTGCTTGCTCCTTGGCACGGGCAAGTTCCGCCCGAAGGTTCTCCACGGCAGCAGCACCATCTACATAACATATATATATATATATATATATATATATATATATATATATATATATATATATATATATATATATAAGGCCCGAGCATCAAGCTCCTATTACTGAGTGTCTTTTGAACATACCTTGAGCCTCGTCTAGCCGCTTATTTACAAGCGTGATGTCGGCATCTGCTACGTCAAGTTGCTGCTTCAGTTCGGCAGATTCATCAGTCCGGCTAGCCACCGAACACATCGCCACCTTCATATAATAGGCAACATATTATACATGGGGTTATGATCCTCTGTGCGCCGTCACTCGTGACGACACACAAAGTCTCAGGGGCTACTATTCATACAGGGCACATTTCATACGCGGCTCTACCAAAAGGTACACCTTTTTACATACCTCAAAGCCTGTTAGTAAACTCCTGGCAGCCTCGTACAATCCGCTTTCTGTCGATGAAATCCTTCCAATCATTGTATCCATCAACGTACGGTGTTCTTCTGAGATGGACGCCCTACCAAGCAGATCCTTCAGCCCCTCCGCCGGGGCGCAAGAGGGTGCCGGACTAGTCTGACGACCTTTTCTAGGGTCCGGACTTGAAAAACCCTCCAGGACGATACCTTGGGGTCGCCAGCCTCGTGAGACGGTGGAACAAGGGGAGGCGTTTCGCTCTCTATCATCTCTGGACGAAGATCCCCTGAAG
This sequence comes from Triticum aestivum, assembly GCF_018294505.1. Lineage (NCBI taxonomy): Eukaryota > Viridiplantae > Streptophyta > Magnoliopsida > Poales > Poaceae > Triticum > Triticum aestivum. Next base: position 556,918,004 of record NC_057801.1, read on the forward strand.
ATGAGCTCTGCTGAGAAGGGTTGAGATCCGAACTGCAAAATAATGTTTCGGTTATTTTCCTCAGGAATAAAACGTGAGTGTGATTCATTATGGAACCCCTCCCTTCACTTACGCCTCGGGGGAGGGCGGGTCCCCTTTAGGGGGCGATTCGACTGGGGCATTCTCCGGTGCCGAACCCTCTGACGAAGATTTCTTTCCTCGTTTTGAGGTTATCACCTCCGGGTCTTCAGAGGCAGTCCTTTTCTTTCCCTAGTCGGGAGAATTTTCGATTCTTCCCTTCCTAACGGCCACCTTCGTGGAGGCGGTAGCTCCTTGGGTCCCCTCTTCACCTTCCGCCAACGGCACGACCTCCAGCATCTTGGTCAGCATGGGATTCGGCACGGTCTCGGGCAGGGGGGTTGGACACCTGATAAGCTTTGCCTTCGCCATCCACTCCTGTTCGAAGGACAACTCTACTAAAGGGTAGATTTGATAAAAATATGTATGGTGTATCCAAATACAGGGCTACTTACTTTAGCATCCGGGTGATTGCAGCTCAGACCTGCGTCCTGGGACAAATCCGAACACCTTGCTTGTGATCCGAAGAACAATTTGTACATCTCCATGGGTGTCATTCCCATGAAATGTTGTAGGACTCGTGGTCCCTCCGGATTGAACTCCCACAGGCGGAGAGGTCGACGTTTGCAGGGCAGTGTGCGGCGAATCACCATGACTTGCGCCACTACGGTCAAATTGATAGAAGATCTCGAATACGCCCCTACAGCAAGGGCACGTCTTTGGGCGGCCCCCAGATAAGTCCTTCGTTAACCCATGACGCCAGCCGTGGTGGGGGACCCGAGCGAAAGGTAGGTGGTGCCACCCATGTGGTACCCCTAGGGGCTGTGATGTAAAACCAGTCCCGTTGCCATAAGCCGAGCTCCTCTTGAAAAGAGCCTTCGGGCCATGGAGCGTCGTCCATCTTGCTTATTATAGCCCCTCCACACTCAGCGTGCTTCCCCTCGATCATTTTCGGTTCCACTTTGAAAGTTTTTAGCAACAATCCGAAGTGAGGGGTGATATGGAGGAAGGCCTCGCACACGACAATGAATGATGAGATCTGGAGGATGGACTCCGGATCTAGGTCGTGGAACTCCAGCCCGTAATAATACATAAGCCCCCTCACAAAGGGATCGATCGGGAAGCCTAGCCCCTGAAGGAAGTGAGATGCGAACACCACACTTTCACCGGGCTGGGGAGTGGGAACCGCTTGCCCTTGAGTAGGCAGTCTATGCGAGATTTCGCTGGTTAGATACCTACCATCTCTTAGCTTTCGCACATGTTCTTCCGTAATGGAGGAAGGCATCCACCGGCCTTGTAGGTCGGAGCCGGACATCTTCGAAGGTCCGAAGCGCCTAAAACTAGAGCTTTGGGTGTTGGAACTCGAAGCGAGGGGCGGATTTGATTGGTTTGAGAAGAAGGGAGTCGGGCCTTGGTTCCTTTATAAAGGAGGTGAATACCAAGAGCCCTCCCCGTAACCGTTTGAGACTCGCTTTCAATTAGGGAGTCATACCCAAGTCACAGTTGGGTTACCCACGCCCGTATTGATGAGAATCCCAGAATAAGGGGACACGATCTCTGCTTTGACAAGACGTGCCAAGGGAACTGCTTCGCTAAACACGCTGAGGTGGAACAATAAAATGAATAAAAGCCTGGCCGTGGCATGATGTCACGCCGCGGAATACATCAGCAGATCCAATTAATGCAAATATTATTCTCTCTACGGTGGAATGTGGAACTTATTTTGCAGAGCCGGACACTACCCTGGTGTTCAACATCTTCTATGAAATATTCGGAGGAGGAACCCGCCTTGCAATGCCGAAGACAATTTGCGCGCCGGACTCATCGTCATTGAAGCCTGATTCAGGGGCTACTGAGGGAGTCCTGGATTAGGGGGTGTCCGGATGGCCGGACTAAGACCTTTGGCTGGACTCCCAGACTATGAAGATACAAGATTGAAGACTCCGTCCCGTGTCCGGATGGGACTTTCCTTGGCGTGGAAGGCAAGCTTGGCGATACGATATGAAGATCTCCTCCCATTGTAACCGACTCTGTGTAACCCTAGCCCTCTCCGGTGTCTATATAAACCAGAGAGTTTTAGTCCGTAGGACGAACAACAATCATACCATAGGCTAGCTTCTAGGGTTTAGCCACTCTGATCTCGTGGTAGATCTACTCTTGTACTACCCATATCGTCAATATTAATCAAGCAGGAGTAGGGTTTTACCTCCATCGAGAGGGCCCGAACCTGGGTAAAAACATCGTGTCCCTTGTCTCCTATTACCATCCGCCTAGACGCACAGTTCGGGACCCCCTACCCGAGATCCGCCGGTTTTGACACCGACAGTAGCTAGACAAAGACAACAACGATGCACGCGATGACGACGTTGAGGAGCGGGAGGAGCAGGCCATCACCAGTTGCCTCTGTGTTGCAATTACAATGATGAAATTACAAATGGCAATGGCGAACGACGGCGGTGCTACTACAACATGCATCGGCAACGGTGTTTCTACAACATAATATTAATTGCAATTTTTTTGTAACATAGGCAATGTTGCCGAAAAATTTATGCAACAACCACTAGTACATCGAGGTGCTATACAAACGGTTTTTAACCCCTTTCCACGATGACATTTGGAACCGTCACCTAGTGAGTGACTATGATAGGGGGGGGGCTTCCGACACGACCCAGAAACCGTCGGGAATATGCCCTCCTGGTACACACACTTGGCAAAATGAGGTCGTGTGCGACTGACGAGCGATCAAATGCAGTTATACGTACAGTAGTGCTAAAAAATTCAATTATACAGGCGAAATCGTTTCCGGTCATAATTTCATCCCACATAGTCAGTCCCTGCTAAACGTTTCCGTTTGTATATACATCCCACACAGTCGCTCCAAGGAAAACATTTCTGTTCGCATGTACATCACACACAATTTTCCCCGTTAAATCATTTGTGATAGTGTTTACATTGCACATGGTTTAACAATTTTATCATTTGCGTTATTGAATGCATCACACACGGTGCGTAGAAGAAACTGTGTGGCAAAGGCTGTCCATCACACATAGTTTTTATGTGGTAAACGTTTGCGCCAGGTGGCCTAACGCAAACAGTTTTCAAGAGGATGTCGTGTGTGATTGTTCATTAACCGAAGGCGGTTTATTCCTATAAACTGTGTGTGTTGCCTGAGGTTATCACCCACGGTGTTTTCTCAATAACTGTTTGCAATAGAAAAACCCAATTAGAAGGCTAATTATCCTATTAATAATAATCCATTTATTAATCTAATTGACATTTCATATTAAGCACACAATATATTTCATTTTCGTAATTGAAATACACCAGAGTACAACATCATATAGCTTTAGCACCTAGCTACCCCATTACACAACTGCACTAGCACCAAGTTTCACATGCAACATCTGTAACCTTTTGAAATTAGCATCATAGATGGTACATAGACAGATGTATCTCATCTGGAAAACTGTTGAAGCAGAAGGCAAATATTGAGCCTTCATTGATGTTGAAGGTTTTTGCAACTTTAGGCCAGTGCCTCTGGATGATTGACCGTCCATCCTTCGCCCTCTTCAGGAACACTTCAATATTGAACCGTGGGTGTTGTATGAATACCTTCCTCGCCTCCTGACCATACAGGTGGTTTGAGAGGTATCATTAGTGAACTGCTTTGGAAAGGCCTGAAAACAAGGATGTGCATAAATATCTTCTCTATATTGGAAATGGGGAAAGGAACAAAAAAGACAAGGTATAATAGTTAGTACCATCCTGTATTGAACTGATGTCTTCTTCATTGTGCAGACAAAGATCTTGTTTGATTTTTTGTCGCTAATTTCTTTATCCTAACAATCTTTCTGAGTTTCTTGACTTGACTGATATTCACGGACAACTCATTTCCCCATATGCAAAAAGGGTCGAACAGTGGGTCAGAACCTCTGACAACAGGACCTACATGTGCAAGACCAAATTGTTAAAAACCTAAATTAGAATGGTTCCTGCAATTGCACAATAATGTGCTATTAGACAAAGGACCATGCATGTGCCAACCTCGATTGTAAACCTCAGTGCTTCCCATTGTTTCCGTGCAACACATATAAGGTAGTTAGTGATCAGATTAAGTGAGGGTTCGCATGCTATTAGTAAAATATGTTGATGAAAAATAAGCACATTGCAGATTCATCAGATTAATTCAAGCCACATGTAAAACCCATTTATCCAAACCAAGCATGATTAAGAACTATGAAATATAGCAATTGTATATGTTTCTCATGTATTAAGTGCAACCAAATTCGATTATTCCTCACATGCACAACAATACAAAATTCTACCCACGACAATTGGACATCGCATTGCAGAATTGAAGCAACTAAACACCACAACAAATGAACCAAAGATTAACTGAGCACCACATTGCACAATATAACATACTCCTAATAGAAGATCAGATAGTTAACCAAACCAAGCATGGTTAACAACTTGGAAATATATAGCAATTGTATTTGTTTCTCATGTATTTAGTACAGCCAAGTTAGATTTATTTCTCACATGGTATACAATAATAGGATGCACCCACAACAATTGAACATCGCATTGCAGAATTAAACCAAACAGTGAACTAAACACCACAACAAATGAACCAAATGTTAACTAAGCACCACATTGCACAATGTATAACATACTAGAAGATCAGACAGTTAACCAAACCAAGAATGCTTGACAACTTGGAAATATAGCAATTGTATTTGTTTCTCATGTATTTTGTAAAGAAAAATTCAATTTATTTCTCACATGGAAGAAAATACAAAATTGCACCCTGAAGAATTGAACATCACATTTGCAGAATTGAACCAAATAGTTAACTGAACACGATAACTAATTAACCAAATAGTTAATAAGTGAGCACCACATTGCATGACATATAGAACATATGCACTGGAAAAACAGACTGCATGGTAAAAGTAGATAGCACAATTCACTAGAATTTGTTAAGGAAAGGCGGTAGCTAGCAAACTAAACATGGGTCCTTATAGTGAGCTAATAAGACAAGCTACTCCTCATTGTCAGAGATATCGATGATGATTGGCTCCTTGGACATGGAAGAGGGTGAGGCCTCCACATAGTGGGTGCCCTCGTCATAGTGGTGAGTTGCTTGAGCACTCTGGGCACCAACCTGCCGACTCTCGAGTTGAGGTAAGAACGTGCACGCTGAGCAAACACCTTGTAGTCTTCGTCAAAGGCACCGAGGGTGGCCTCGAGAAAACACCATGAACTGTCGTTTAAAGTAGCCAATCGTGTCGCAGAGTCGGCGCGTGAGGCCTCGACGGTGGCCTCAAAGGAGAGGTGCTCCTCCAAGATCTGGGGGTCGACACGAATGGCAGCCATCGCGACCTCATCCGCACATGCGGTCGCGATTTGCTTCTCCGCTGCCAAATGCTCCTTGAGCTCATGGCTATATGATACGTCTCCAACGTGTCTACTTTTCCAAACACTTTTTCCCTTGTTTTAGAATCTAACTTGCATGATTTGAATGGAACTAACCGGATTGACGCTGTTTTCAGCAGAATTGCCATGGTGTTATTTTTGTGCAGAAATAAAAGTTCTCGGAATGTCTTGAAACTCCACGGAGTCATGTTTTGGAATTAATAAAAATATTGGCGAAAGAATCAATAGAGGGGGACCCACACCCTGTCCACGAGGGTGTAGGGCAAACCACCCCCCTGCCCCCCTACTGTAGGATCGAAAGTATGTCTAGAGGGGGGGGGTGATTAGACTACTTGACCAAATAAAAATCTAGCCTTTTTCCCAAATTTGGTTCTTGGCAGATTTTAGCAACTTAGCACAAATCAAGCAATCAACCTACACATGCAATTCTAAGAGTATAGCAGCGGAATGTAAATCATTGCATATGAAGGTAAAGGGAGGAGTTTGGAGGGAGCAAATGCAATGTTGACACGGAGATTTTTGGCGTGGTTCTGATAGGTGGTGCTATCGTACGTCCACGTTGATGGAGACTTCAACCCACGAAGGGTAACAGTTGCACGAGTCCATGGAGGGCTCCACCCATGAGGGGTCCACGAAGAAGCAACATTGTCTATCCCACCATGGCCATCGCCCATGAAGGTCTTGCCTCACTAGGGTAGATCTTCATGAAGTAGGCGATCTCCTTGCCCGTACAAACTCCTTGGTTCAACTTCACAATCTTGTCAGAGGCTCCCAAGTGACACCTAACCAGTCTAGGAGACACCACTCTCCAAAAGGTAAATAGATGGTGTGTTGTTGATGAACTCCTTGCTCTTGTTCTTCAAATGATAGTCTCCCCAACACTCAACTCCCTCTCATAAGATTGGATTTGGTGGAGAGATGATTTGAGTGGAAAGCAATTAGGGAAGGCTAGAGATCAAGATTCATATGGTTGGATTCGAATATCTTGGTCTCAACACATGAGTAGGTGGTTCTCTATCAGAAAATGAATGCTAGAAGTGTAGGCACGTTCTGATGGCTTTCCTCACAAATGAGGAGAGGGTGGAGGGGTATATATATCCTCCACACAAAATCTAACCATTACACACAATTTACCAAACTCGGTGGGACCGAATCAGAAAACTCGGTCGGACTGATTTAGTTTATAATGTGACCATTAGGCATTTCGATGGGACTGACATGTAAACTCGGTGGGACCGATTTTTTTTAGGGTTAGGGCATAACGTAATCTCGGTGAGACCGATTACACAAACTTGATGGGACCGACTTTGGTAATAAGGTAACCAGAGAGTTGGTCAGGCAAACTCGATGGGACCGATTCGCTCATCTCGGTGGGACCGAAATGTTACAAAAAGGAAACAGGGAGTTTGCATTGCGAACTCAGTGGGACCGATCGCTCATCTCGGTTGGACCAAAACCTTACGAAGGGAAACAGAGAGTTTGCAATCCCATCTCGGTGAGACTGAGATCCCTATCAGTTAGACCGAAGTGACTAGGGTTTCTGGCAGTGGCTATGTCAAATGAACTTGGTGGCGCCGGATGGTTCAAATCGGTAAGGCCGAGTTTGACTTTTGGTTTGGGACATATGTGGATATGAGAAAGTGGTTGAGGGATTTTGGAGCATATCACTAAGTATTTTTAGCAAGCAAGCCATTAAGAAACACCTCATCCCCTTTTAATAGTATTGGCTTTTCCTATAGACTCAATGTGATCTTGGATCACTAAAAGTGAAATGTAGAGTCTTGAGCTTTTAGAGCTTGAGCCAATCCTTTGTCCTTAACATTTTGAGGGGTCCACAATCCTAATCCATGCAATGCCAATCATTGAACTTTCCTAAAATATTCATCTTGAAATAGTATTAGTTCAATGAGCTATATGTTTTTAATCATTACCAAAACTACCCAGGGATAGTTGCACTTTCAATCTCCCCCTTTTTGGTAATTGATGACAACATATAGATCAAAGCTTCAACAAAAGATAATAAGATTGAAATACATCATCGCTTTGAGAAGTATGTGATAAGCAAGAGCTCCCCCTAAATTTGTGCATTATTTAAGATTTGCTTTTGAATGCAAATGCACAATCTGTTAGGATCATGGGCCACTCTTCCATGTCACATACATCTTGGTGGAGCGCTCAAAATGATAACAATTAAAAGCATGCACTCATCACCAAGAAAAGTGAATGATCATATATGAATATAAGAGATAATATCATCAAGCACACATTAAAGCAGTATATGATCAAACACATGATCATCCAAGTATCTCACAAAAAGGACATAATGTATCAAGCAAGCATACAATAAAGTTCAACCAAATAGAGTGCAAGAGAGAAAAAAAGCAACACACTCTCTCTCGAAGATTATGATCTATACATATTTCTCCCCCTTTGGCAACAAGTTACCAAAAAGTTCAAATATGCATAGTGCTATGCGTCTCTCAGGCTTGGTCTCCCTGAGGTGGTGTAGAGATGACTCCAAGGACGAAGGCTTCAATTGATGTAGCTAGAGCTGCTGGAGTGGGTGCTAGAGGTGGCACTGAAGCTGTGGTTGTTGGTGTAGATGTGGTAGCTCAAGTATCAGGTACTGGCACTGCATCAGACCTCTGATCTCTTGGCACTCTCGTGAAAGCATCTGTAGTAGCCTTGCCTTTCTTCTCCTCTGCTTCCTCCTGGAGCTGCTCAACTACTAACTTAATCTTAGTTACTTTGACATCAAGATCATAGAATTTTTGCTCAATGATTCTCTCCAAACTCTCCTGATTCCGAGTCAGGGTGGCCAAGCCCTTCTCAATCCTCAAGTGGATTGGATCAGAAATCCAAGTTGATCTTGTTTGCTCTTCAAGAACACCTGAGATGCCTCTTCTGCACTTGGCATTGTTGCAGCCTTATCTGCCCTTGCCTTTGGTCTCTTCTCATGTGCTTGCACTGATGAAGGATCATTCTCATCCATGACCACTATGTTGTCTTCAAATTCTGGCTTGAGATGTAAGTGCTCCTTGTCCAACAAATAAGTGTCTGTGCCCATCTTTGAGTTGATAAGCACCTAAATTTGTGGAGCATACCCACAAGACCTTTTCTGATCAGCAGTTGTCCTCTTGATTGTTTCTACAATCAGACTCATCACCTTGAATTTCTAAGGAACATAAAAAATGTGCAGCAAGTTGATTGAATGTCCTCTTATCATCCCGTGATCTCCAGACTTGGGCAAAAGAGTATGCCTCAGGATGGTGTTGATTGTAGGCTGACCAGACAACAGAAATTTCACTGAGCCCAACTTATGAGTTTCCAGGGCTTCATCAAGAATTTCCTTGTACATACTTGCCATTGAGTTGTGGTGTTTCTTATTCTTGGCATACACATCCAAGTCATCCTCATGAGCTGCTGGGGCATTTATCAACTTGGCCCATTCATCAACAATTGATTGGTACCTTGTACCTTCTGACATCCATACTATCCTACCATCTGGATAGAAGTGAGCAGTGGAGTAGAATTGCATGATCAGCTCATCATTTCACTTAGTGAGCTTCTGGAAACAAACTTGTCAACTCCACAAGCTTTGAAGCTATCATATACACCTGGGAAGTGATCTTCATTCTCTCTGATGTATGTCCAGTCCACCCATCTCATGTCACAAACAATTGGCTTCTTGTCAAGAAGAATGGTCTCATAGAAGTCTTGCTGTTCTTTGGTGTGGAACCTGTAATCCATAGCGGTTCTCCTTCTCACAGCGTCACTTTTCCTCTAAAGTCTCAGACCTGCATCCTTCTTGATGCTCATGTCCTCTGCCACTGGATGAGTGTCATTGTGGTCTGGGATCTTTGGTTTGAGCTTTCTCAGCACTTGGGCTTCATCTTCTTCTTCTTCAGCTTCAGGCACTGGGGCCTTGTTCTTCTCTTCAGCAGAGATGTTTCTTGTGCTTCTCTTGGGTCCAGACTTGGTGGCTGGAGCATCAACTTTGGGAGCAGGTTTGGGCTTAAGGAGCAGCCCCTGACTTGATTGCATCTCCCATAAGCTTTTGGGACATGGGTGCTGGTGCAGATCCTCTTCCTCTTCCTCTTCAGAATCTCTCATCATGGAGGGCTTGCCAATGACTCTAGCAATGGTCTTCCTGACCCTCTCCTTTCTCTTCTTCTTGCCATCTCCAACTGCCTCACCATCATCTGATTCTATAGTGGGTTTCATTGTTTCTCCTGTGGAAACTTTTCTTGGCTTGGATGTTGGGATTCTACTAGTTGGTGCCTTCTTGTTCATGCCAGGCTTTGTAGATGCAACAGTGCCAAACTCCTTCTTCACCGCCTTCCTCTTTGAGATGGCCTCATCCTCAGCTGCAACATAATCCTCATCTTCAAAATCTGAGGTTCTCTTCTTCCTTGCTCTAGTGGCTGCCTTGGGCAAGTTACTAGGTGTGCTCCTGCTGCCCTCATCATAGCTGCTTGAGGTACTAGTGCCCTCACTCATTTGCACTTGCTCTTCAGACTTATTCGGGCTATCACTTTGGTCAGACATCTTGGCAGGCAAACTGACAACAAACCCTGTGAATGGATATAGATGAGGTAGAGTAGATGAGCATCACAAAGTACGGATGTTTTGCAAAACAAATGAGTCAAAAACTTAGTTTTAGTTCTCTACAGAAATGATCTCAGAGCTACCGAATTGATAAACTCGGTGATACCGAAGAAACATTTGGAACCTAAACTAGTGAACTTGTTCACACCGAGTCATAGTCGGTGGCACCGAGATTGCTAGGGTTTTACAGAGAATTGAACTCGGTCACACCGATTTGCATTTTTCAATCAGACCGAAAAACGCATGTGCAATGGCCTAAGCCAAATCGGTGAGACCGATTTCTACGATTCGGTCGGTCCGAGATGAGTTCTGCGGAGAGCTAACCCTAAAATTTTCGAATCAAACTAAGCCTAAGGAAGATTTAGCTGGATAGATCGATTGCATTCATGGCAAGAATCATGGCATTATCATCGTGCTAGGAATCATAGGTAAATGGACATCACAAGGGGTCGAACACATACCCTAGTTCGGCAGGTGTTCGCTACGGCGGAGACGGCGGAGCAGATTCCGTCAACGGCGGCAGAAACCAGCCGCGGAGGTCGCTGGCAGCGAGGAGGCGATCTAGAGACCCGAGGAGGCAGAGCAGGACACGCGCAGGCTGAGGGGTTTTGAAGAAATTTCCAAAATCTCACCCATGGGTATATATATCCCGACCCTGTCGGTGTGACCGAGTGGAACAACTCGGTGGCACCAAGATTGCAGAATCGCAAGCGGTTGCTGCAACTCGGTGTGACCGAAGTGTTCAAATCGGTTGCACCGAGATGAGAACCTAGATCAACTTAGTGAACTCGGTTTGACCGAAATGGATGACTCAACCAGACTGAAATGCACAAAGAGGTTTTGGAAGTTTAAGTCTGTGACAAATTGGGGACTCCGAGTGCTCCTCACACAGAGTGGTTCGAATCTGACTTTATCAAACTTTTTGATGTAGCATGAATAGAGTTTGAGACGGGAAAATCATAGATAGCTAGAGAAGGTTCTTAGGCATTCTTGTCCATCCAGTTAGAAGAGAGAAAGATCCAAACAATCAAAACAACAAGTGGATGTCCTCGAATGAGTAAAATATGGAACCAACATGCTCACACAATAAAATGGCAAATGAAATATGTGGCAAAGCATGCACAAACACTCTAGCATCTATCAAGCAATTTGCGATGACTAGTTCATCTATATATGAGTATATTGACTTAGGAGTCAAATGAGAACATTTGATCATAGGTCATACTCATCGTTTAAGCGCTAGTGGGGTTACCACTTTTACATAAAGCATTATTGTGTTCACACCATTAGAGTTGCTTTAGCTCAATTCTTAGAGTAAAGCTCCCCCTAGATGTGATATCCCCCCTAAGAGCGATGAACTAACCTTGGGTTTTTTCGATGATGACTTCATGTAGGTGTTGAAGATGTGGATGCTCAATGTTGATGTAGATCATTCGAAGCTATCCATTGGAGTGAGTTACACTTTCAATACCTACACGGGTTAGTCCCACAAGGAACAAACAAGGATATCCATAGACATAGAGTGAAGTACACACAAGATGATGTCCATGAAAGCATTAGGTTACCTTGTCCCTTGTCTTACCAACAAGAGGGTTTGTGACTCCTTGAACTAGTGCAAGATGTGGAAGTTGATTGCACTTGTTCTTGCCAAAATGATGTGAGTGAAGTGTGTTGGCGGAGTCACCCTCAAGAACTCTCTAGTTCTTCTTATTCATGATCCACATCATATTGATGGGAATCCTTGGGGTTGTAGTCGTACTTGATGAAGTAGAACTTGATGTAGTCTTGGGAACCCACTTGACCAAGGCCTTAGGAGCTTCTTCAAATGCATCAATTTCCTCTTGAAGCTTATCCTTGCCTTTTTGCTTGTGGTCTTGTGGTGGAAGATCATCTTGACCTTGTGTCCCTTGGAAAGAAGTAGGATCATACTTATCTTGTTAAGGAACAAACTTTGTCTTGGGGTATTGATCTTCTTCCCACTCAACTCCATTGGCATTAAACTTTCGTTCAAAACTAACACCTTGATTCTTCCGGTGCCTTCCTTGCTTGCGTACAGTTTCCTCAAATTGCTTACTTCCGGCAAGGCTCTTGTAACCACCTTTCTATAATTCCCTTCAATAAGCTATTTTCTTGCTCAAGTGTAACTTGGCTAAGAGAATCATTAGTGGAATCAAGAGAACTACTAGAAGCAACAACATTGGCTTTAGCATGATTATTGTTACTATTAGAAGAAGGATCTTTCTTACTCTTGTTGCTAGATTTTACTTGTGGCATGTAAGTAGACAAGAGTAAACACTTGGCAATGTAAGAACTTTTCTTGCGAATATCATCATTGATTGCCTTTAAAAACTCATGCTCTTGCTCTAGGTTGAGCTTTTCAAAGCGTAACTTCTCATGAGTCTTTAAAAGTTCTCGATGATCTTCCAAGGTAGTTTCATGAGCTAACTTAAGAGTGTTTAGTTCTTTAGTTAGATGCTCAATCTTCTCCTTATCATTGTCATTCGTTTTATCTTGATTAGCATAATTAATTGACATTTCATCATAGTATTCATCACTAGAGTTGTCAACAAGTAAATCATCATCACCTAACAAATCATCTTCATCACTATTGAAATCAACATACTCAAGATGTGATACCTTTGGGCTTTTAGCCATGAAGCATCTTCCAATTCCTTCATTTGGTGAGTCAAATATGTCGTAGGTGTTGGTTGACACAAGTGCTATACTGGCAACACCTTCATCTTGAGTATATTCGGAGTCGGAGTGATAACTTCTCTCAGAGTGATGGTTGGGGTCGGAGCCAGATACCCATTCACCAACATGAGCTTGATGTCTTTGCTTTGTGTAGCTCTTTGATGATTTGTCCTTCCTTTCCGAATCCTTGATTCTCTAGGAGGTTCTTCGTTCATAATGATCATCTCTACTCCTTCTCTATCTTGGTGGTGATTCTTCTCTTCTACTTCTTCTTTTAGGTAATCTTCTCTCCTTATGTAGGGAGCCGTACACTCATTGGAGTAGTGTCCGATTCTTCCACAATTGTAGCAATTGCGCTCACAACTCGAAGATCTTTTGTCATTATAGGACCTTGACTTGGAACCTCTTTCCTTGCTTCTACTCTTGTAGAATTTGTTGAAGTTCTTCACCATTAGGCTCAATTCTTCATTGAAAGTTTGTTTCTCACTTGATGATGTAGGAGCATCACATGAGGCTTTGTAAGCACCACTTGACTTGTTGTGAAGTTCCTCTTTATCCTTGAGTGACATCTCATAAGCAACAATTCTTCCAATGACTTCCATTAGCTTGTGATCTTTGTAGTTGAGCATCATTTGGATTAATGTGCACACGATATCATATTTTCCATACAAGTCTCTTAGGATCTTCTTGATGATGAATCTATCGGTCATCTCTTCACTTCTTAAGCCGGCATTCTCATTTGTGACGAGAGCAATCCTAGAGTACATTTCAGTGACACCTTCACCATCCTTCATTTTGAACTTGTCAAGTTGACTTTGAAGCACATCTAATTTGGATTCCTTGACGGAGTCGGTACCTTCGTGCATATCAATCAAAGTATCCCAAATTTCCTTTGCATTCTCAAGGCAGCTGATTTTGTTGAATTCTTCGGGGCACAATCCGTTGAAGAGGATATCACAAGCTTGAGCGTTGTATTGCAGCATCTTCAACTCTTCCATGGTAGCTTCACGATTCGGTTCTTGATACGTCTCCGTCGTATCTATAATTTTTTATTGTTCTATGCCAATACTATTCAACTTTCATATATTTTTGGCAACTTTTTATATTATTTTTGGGACTAACATATTGATCCAGTGCCCAGTGCCAGTTCCTGTTTGTTGCATGTTTTATGTTTCGCAGGAAACCCATATCAAATGGAATCCAAAGGGGATAAAAACGAACGGAGAATATTTTTGGAATATTTGGGATTTTTCGGAGGAAGAATCAATGCGAAACGATGCCTAAGGTGGCCACGAGGCAGGGGCGTGCCTGCCTAGCCTGGGCGCACCCCTGACCCTCGTGGGCCCCTCGTAAGGCAGTTGATGCGCTACTTTGGCCGCAAGAATGCTAATTTTTGGAAAAATATTTGGGTGAAGGTTTCAATCCAATCGGAGTTACGGATCTCCGGATATAAAAGAAACGGTGCCAGGGCAGAATCGGAGAGCACAGTAACAGAGAGAGACAGAGAGATAGATCCAATCTCGGAGGGGCTCTCACCCCTCCCACGCCATGGGAGCCAAGAACCAGAGGGGAAACCTTTCTCCCATCTAGGGAGGAGGTCACGAAATAAGAAGAAGGAGAAGAAGAAGCGGGGCTCTCTCCCCCTTGCTTCCAGTGGCGCCGGAGCGCTCCCGGGGGCCATCATCATCACCGCGATCTTTGCCAACACCTCCACCATCTTCACCAACATCTCCATAACCTTCCCCCATCTATATTCAGCGGTCCACTCTCCCACAACCCGTTGTACCCTCTACTTAAACATGGTGCTTTATGCTTCATATTATTATCCAATGATGTGTTGCCATCCTATGATGTTTGAGTAGATTTTTGTTGTCCTACCGGTGATTGATGAATTTCTATGATTAGTTTAATTTTCTTGTTGTTATGTTGCTGTCCTATTATGCCCTCCGTGTCGCGCGAGCGTGAGGGCTTCCCGCTATAGGGTGTTGCAATACATTCATGATTCGCTTATAGTGGGTTGCTTGAGTGGCAGAAGCATAAACCCGAGTAAAGGGGTTGTGGCGTATGGATAAAGGGGACTTGATGCTTAAATGCTATAGTTGGGTTTTACCTTAATGATCTTTAGTAGTTGTGAATGCTTGCTAGAGTTCCAATCGTAAGTGCATATGATCCAAGAAGAGAAAGTATGTTAGCTTATGCCTCTCCCACACAAAACTTGCTATCAGTCTAGTAAAGTAGTCAATTGCTTAGGGACAATTTCACAACTCCTACCACCACTTTTCCACACTTGCTATATTTACTTTATTGCATCTTTATCTAAACAGCCCCTACGTTTTATTTACGTGATCTTTATTATCTTGCAATCCTATCCAACAACACCTACAAAGTACTTCTAGTTTCATACTTGTTCTAGGTAAAGCGAACGTCAAGCGTGCGTAGAGTCGTATCAGTGGCAGATAGGACTTGAGAGAATATTTGTTCTACCTTTAGCTCCTTGTTAGGTTCAACACTCTTACTTATCGAAAGAGGCTACAATTATCCCCTACACTTGTGGGTTATCAAGACCTTTTTCTGGCGCCGCTGCCGGGGAGTCATAGCGTGGGGTGAATATTCTCATGTGTGCTTGTTTGCTTTATCACTAAGTAATTTTTATTTGCTGTTCTTAGTTGTTCTCTATCTTTAGCTATGGATATGGAACACGAAATACCAAAAAAATTAGGTGTACTTGCTACTCATGGAGATGGGGAACCTCCTAAAACCCTGGATGCTCGTTATGTGAAAGAAAATATGTACTATTTTGATAATCCTGAGAAAACCCCATTCAATTATGTTATGGGAGACACGTTGGATCAACGTGAATACTTTAGGGATTATCGCTTGACACAAAAGGGAAACTATTATGCGATCAAATTTATATGTTGTATTGGTATGCTAGGCAACTATTCTTGAGATATGATTATACTTGTTGCTCTAGGATGAAGACTCCACACCTTCCCTTTTCATGCGAATTTAATGATGATAAAACCTTGGCTTCTTATGCTAATGGTATATATGATTACTATGATGTGGAACAAATAGAAGAATTTGTTGCTTTTATGGGTGCTTATGAGATTGAATCTGTGTTTAAAGAGTTTGACGATTTTGATGATTCAGTTTATAGACCTGAAAATTTTGCTATACTTAAATATTGTTATGAGAATTATGAATACAATTCCAATATTGATGCATTTATTGAGAAAGTCTACGCTATCCAAGAAGAGACTAATATTTTGCCGGAAGCTATGGAAGAAGGAATTGATGAAACTATGAGCTCATTGGATGAAAAAGATGATGAGGAGAGCGAAGAACAAAAGGAGAAAGAGCAGATTAGCTACCCGTGCCCACCTTCTAATGAGAGTAACTCTTCAACTCATACATTGTTTAATTCCCCTTCGTGCTTACCGAAGGATGATTGCTATGATGATTGCTATGATCCGTTTAATTCATTTGAAATATCCCTTTTTGATGATGCTTGTGGCCAAGATGCCAATATGAATTATTCTTATGGAGATGAACTTTCTATAGTTCCTTATGTTAAACATGAAATTGTTGCTATTGCACCCACGCATGATAGTCCTATTATCTTTTTGAATTCTCCCAACTACAGTATATCGAAGAAGTTTGTGCTTATTAAGGATTATATTGATGGGTTGCATTTTACTACTACACATGATGATAGATATAATATGCATGTTCTTGCTGCTCCTACTTGCAATTATTATGAGAGAGGAACTATATCTCCACCTCTCTATGTTTCCAATACGATAAAATTGCAAGAAACTGCTTATACTATGCATTGGCCTTTACTATGTGTGCATGAATTGTTCTTTTATGACATGCCAATGCATAGGAAGAGAGTTAGACTTCGTTGTTGCATGATATATGTTACTTTGTGCTCACTACTAAATTATAAATCATTGTTAATTAAAATTGGCTTTGATATACCTTGGGATCCGGGTGGATCCATTACTTGAGCACTATATGCCTAGCTTAATGGCTTTAAAGAAAGCGCTGCCAGGGAGACAACCCGGAAGTTTTAGAGAGTCATTTATTTCTGTTGAGTGCTTTCATATAGTCTAAAAACAAAAAAATAAAGAGGGGAACTCAAAACTTTTCAAAAAGGAAAGTGAAAGTGAGAAAGTCAAGCATTGTTGAAGTGGGAGAGCTCCTTGAACTTTGTTCATGCTCACGAAAACTTTGTGAATCTTGATTACAGAAACTTTTCATCAAAAATAATTATCCCCTTGTACAATTCCATTGTATTATAAAAATAATGAGCCAAGGTTTGCCTTTAGGATGTTTACAATGCTTGTTGGTTTGTATGGTGCAGGACAGAAACTTTGGCTGTAGTGCATGATTTTACATTTTTAACTGAAACGCCAAACGGTTCTGATTCTTTTTGCACTGTCTGGCTGTACAAATTTTTTATTTTTCGTAATTTGGGTAGAATTTTTGGGGTACCAGAAGTATGGTAAATGTTCAGATTTCTACAGACTGTTCTGTTTTTGACAGATTCTGTTTTTGATGCATAGTTTGCTTGTTTTGATGAAACTATCAATTTCTATAAGTGGATTAAGCCATGAAAAAGTTATATTACAATAGACACAATGCAAAAACAAAATATGAATGGGTTTGTAACAGTACTTAGAGTAGTGATTTGCTTTATTATACTAACGGATCTTACCAAGTTTTCTGTTGAAGTTTTGTGTGGCTGAAGTGTTTGATCGAGGAGGTCACGATATGAGGAAAAGTAAGAGAGGCAAGAGCTCAAGCTTGGGGATGCCCAAGTTACCCCAAGTAAATATTCAAGGAGACTCAAGCGTCTAAGCTTGGGGATGCCCCAGAAGGCATCCCCTCTTTCTTCAACAAGTATCGTTATGTTTTCGGATTCGTTTCGTTCATGCGATATGTGCAAGTCTTGGATCGTCTTTTGCATTTAGTTTTCACTTTTCTTTTATGCACCATGCTGGTATGAGATAGTCCTTGGTTGATTTATAGAATGATCAGTGCACTTCACTTAAATCTTTTGAGTATGGCTTTATAGAATGCTTCATGTGCTTCACTTATATCATTTGAAGTTTGGATTGCCTGTTTCTCTTCACATAGAAAACCGCCATTTATAGAATGCTCTTTTGCTTCACTTATATTTGTTAGAGTGTGGGCATATCTTTTGTAGAAAGAATTGAACTCTCTTGCTTCACTTATATTAATTTAGAGAGATGACAGGAATTGTTTATTCACATGGTTAGTCATAAAATCCTACATGAACTTGTAGATCGCTGAATATGATATGTTTGATTCGTTGCAATAGTTTTGCGATATAAAGGTGGTGATATTAGAGTCATGCTAGTTGAGTAATTGTGGAATTGAGAAATACTTGTGTTGAGGTTTGCAAGTCCCGTAGCATGCATGTATGGTAACCGTTGTGTGACAAATTTGAAGCATGAGGTGTTTCTTTGATTGTCTTCCTTATGAGTGGCAGTCGGGGATGAGCGATGGTATTTTCCTACCAATCTATCCCTCTAGGGGCATGCGTAGTAGTAATTTGCTTCGAGGTCTAATAAACTTTTGCATTAAGTATATGAGTTCTTTATGACTAATGTGATTCCATGGATTATACGCACTCTCACCCTTCCATCATTGCTAGCCTCTTCGGTACCGTGCATTGCCCTTTCTCACCTCGAGAGTTGGTGCAAACTTCGCTGGTGCATCCAAACCCCATGATACGATACGCTCCATCACACATAAGCCTCCTTATATATTCCTCAAAACAGCCACCATACCTACCTATCATGGCATTTCCATAGCCATTCCGAGATATATTGCCATGCAACTTCCATCATCGTCATATACATGAGTTGAGCATTCATTGTCATATTGCTTTGCATGATCGTAAGATATCTAGCATGATGTTTTCATGGCTTGTACATTTTTTGATGTCATTGCTATGCTACATCATTGCACATCCCGGTACACCACCGGAGGCATTCATATAGAGTCATATATTTGTTCTATCGAGTTGTAATATTGAGTTGTAAGTAAATAAAAGTGTGATGATCATCATTACTAGAGCATTGCCCCAGTGAGGAAAGGATGATGGAGACTATGATTCCCCCACAAGTCGGGATGAGACTCCGGACTTTATGAAAAATAAAAAAGGCCAAATAAGCCCAAAGAAAAAAATAGGCCAAAGAAGCCCACCAAACAAAAATAATAATAAAAAAGAAAATTTAAAAAATGATGAGAGAAAAAGAGAGAAGGGGAAATGTTACTATCCTTTTACCACACTTGTGCTTCAAATAGCACCATGTTCTTCATATAGAGAGTCTCTTGAGTTATCACTTTCATATACTAGTGGGGATTTTCATTATAGAACTTGGCTTGTATATTCCGATGATGTGCTTCCTCAAATGCCCGAGGTCTTCATGAGCAAGCAAGTTGGATGCACACCCACTTAGTTTCTAGTTTGAGCTTTCATATATTTATAGCTCTAGTGCATCCATTGCATGGCAATCCCTACTCACTCACATTGATATCTATTAATGGGCATCTCCATAGCCCGTTGATACGCCTAGTTGATGTGAGACTATCTTCTCCCTTTTTTTCTTCAAAACCACCACCATATACCACATATAGTGCTATGTCCATGGCTTGCGCTCATGTATTGCATAAGAGTTGAAAAATCTGAAGCGCGTTAAAAAGTATATACCAATTGCTCGGCTCATCATCGGGGTTGTGCATGATGGGAGCATTTTGTGTGACGAAAATGAAGCATGGCCAAACTATATGATTTTGTATGGATAAGTTTTCTTTGGCTATGTTATTTGATAAGACATAATTGTTTGGTTGGCATGCTTGAAGTATTATTGTTTTTATGTCAAATGATAGACTATTGCTTTGAATCACTCGTGTCTTAATATTCATGCCATGATTAGACACATAATCAAGATTATGCTAGGTAGCATTCCACATAAAAAATTATCTTTTTTTATCATTTACCTACTCGAGGACGAGCAGGAATTAAGCTTGGGGATGCTGATATGTCTCTGTCGTATCTAAATTTTTTGATTGTTACATGCCAATATTATTCAACTTTCATATATTTTTGGCAACTTTTTATATTATTTTTGGGACTAACATATTGATCCAGTGCCCAGTGCCAGTTCCAGTTTGTTGCATGTTTTATGTTTCGTAGGAAACCCATATCAAACGGAATCCAAACGGGATAAAAACAGACGGAAAATATTTTTGGAATATCTGGGATTTTCCGGAGGAAGAATCAACGCGAAACGGTGCCCGACGTGGCCACGAGGCAGGGGGCGCGCCTGCCTACCCTATGCGCGCCTCTGACCCTCATGGCCCCCTCATAAGGCAGTTGATGCTCTACTTTGGCCACAAGAAAGCTAATTTTTGGAAAAATATCTGGGCGAAGGTTTCAATCCAATCGGAGTTACGGATCTCTAGATATAAAAGAAACAGTGCCAGGGCAGAATCGGAGAGCGCGTAAACAGAGAGAGACAGAGAGATAGATCCAATCTCGGAAGGACCAGAGGGGAAACCCTTCTCCCATCTAGGGAGGAGGTCAAGAAAGAAGAAGAAGAAGGGGGCTCTCTCCCCCTTGCTTCCGGTGGCGCCGGAGCGCTGCCGGGGGCCATCATCATCACCGCGATCTTCACCAACACCTCCGCCATCTTCACCAACATCTCCATCACCTTCCCCCATCTATATTCAGCGGTCCACTCTCCCGCAACTCTCTGTACCCTCTACTTAAACATGGTGCTTTATGCTTCATATTATTATCCAATGATGTGTTGCCATCCTATGATGTTTGAGTAGATTTTCGTTGTCCTACCAGTGATTGATGAATTGCTATGATTGGTTTAATTTTCTTGTGGTTATGTTGATGTCCTATTGTGCCCTCCGTGTCGCGCAAGCATGAGGGATTCCTGCTATAGGGTGTTGCAATACGTTCATGATTCGCTTATAGTGGGTTGCTTGAGTGACAAAAGCATAAACCCGAGTAAGGGGGTTGTGGCGTATGGGATAAAGGGGACTTGATGCTTTGATGCTATGGTTGGGTTTTACCTTAATGATCTTTAGTAGTTGCGGATGCTTGCTAGAGTTCCAATCATAAGTGCATATGATCCAAGAAGAGAAAGTATGTTAGCTTATGCCTCTCCCACATAAAACTTGCTATCGGTCTAGTAAAGTAGTCAATTGCTTAGGGACAATTTCACAACTCCTACCACCACTTTTCCACACTCTCTATATTTAATTTATTGCATCTTTATCTAAACAACCCCTACTTTTTATTTACGTGCTCTTTATTATCTTGCAATCCTATCCAACAACACCTACAAAGTACTTCTAGTTTCATACTTGTTCTAGGTAAAGCGAACGTCAAGCGTGCGTAGAGTCATATCAGTGGCCGATAGGACTTGAGAGAATATTTGTTCTACCTTTAGCTCCCCATTGGGTTCGACACTCTTACTTATCGTAAGAGGCTACTGTTATCCCCTACACTTGTGGGTTATCAGTTCTCTCCCATCGAAGAATTCACCTTGCAAGCCAATACACACAATAGCCCAAATGGCGGGGTTATGTCCAAGAATATGAATCTTCATCTTATGCTTCCAACTAGCAAAATTAGTACCATCAAAGTAAGGACCTCTACGATGGTAATTTCCCTCGCTAGATGCCATACTCTCCTAGGTTTTGAAACCAAGGCTATGATCACCAAAAGCTATGGAAATCAAGGCAAATGGAGACCGTAGCTCTAATACCACTTGTAGGATCGAAAGTATGTCTAGAAGGGGGTGATTACACTACTTTACCAAATAAAAATCTAGCCTTTTTCCCAAATTTGGTTCTTGGCAGATTTTAGCAACTTAGCACAAGTCAAGCAATCAACCTACACATGCAATTCTAAGAGTATAGCAGTGGAATGTAAATCATTGCATATGAAGGTAAAGGGAGGAGTTTGGAGGGAGCAAACACAATGTTGACACGGGGATTTTTGGCGTGGTTCCGATAGTTGGTGCTATCATACATCCATGTTGATGGAGACTTCAACCCACGAAGGGTAATGGTTGCGCGAGTCCACGGAGGGCTCCACCCACGAAGGGTCCATGAAGAAGCAACCTTGTCTATCCACCATGGCCATCGCCCACGAAGGACTTGCCTCGCTAGGGTAGATCTTCACAAAGTAGGATATCTCCTTGCCCGTACAAACTCCTTGGTTCAACTCCACAATTGACACCTAACCAATCTAGGAGACACCACTCTCCAAAAGGTATAGATGGTGTGTTGTTGATGAACTCCTTGCTCTTGTGCTTCAAATGATAGTCGCCCCAACACTCAACTCTCTCTCATAGGATTGGATTTGGTGGAAAGATGATTTGAGTGGAAAGCAACTTGGGGAAGGCTAGAGATCAAGATTCATATGGTTGGATTGGAATATCTTGGTCTCAACACATGAGTAGGTGGTTCTCTCTCAGAAAATGAATGCTGGAAATGTAGGCACGTTCTGATGGCTTTCCTCATGAATGAGGAGAGGGTGGAGGGGTATATATATATCCTCCACACAAAATCTAACTATTACACACAATTTACCAAACTCGATGGGACTGAATCAGAAAACTCGGTCGGACCGATTTAGTTCATAATGTGACTGTTAGGCATTTCGATGGGACCGACATGTCAACTCGGTGGGACCGATTTTTTTAGGGTTAGGGCATAACGTAATCTCGGTGAGACCAATTACACAAACTTGGTGGGACCGACTTTGGTAATAAGCTAACCACAGAGTGGTCAGGCAAACTCGGTGGGACCGATTCGCTCGTCTCGGTGGGACCGAAACGTTACGAAAAGGAAACAAGGAGTTTGCATTGCGAACTCGGTGGGACCGATTGCTCATCTCGGTTGGATCGAAACGTTACGAAGGGAAACAGAGAGTTTGCAATCCCATCTCGATGAGACCGATATCCCTATCGGTTGGACCGAAGTGACTAGGGTTTCTGGCAGTGGCTATGTCAAATGAACTCGGTGGCGCCGGATGGTTCAAATCGTTGGGGCCGAGTTTGACTTTTGGTTTGGGACATATGTGGATATGAGAAAGTGGTTGAGGGCTTTTGGAGCATATCACTAAGCATTTTGAGCAAGCAAGCCATTAAGCAACACCTCATCCCCTTTTAATAGTATTGGCTTTTCCTATAGACTCAATGTGATCTTGGATCACTAAAAGTGAAATTTAGAGTCTTGATCTTTTAGAGCTGGAGCCAATCCTTTGTCCTTAACATTTTGAGGGGTCCACAATCCTAATCCATGCCATGCCAATCATTGAACTTTCCTAAAATATTCATCATGAAATAGCATTAGTTCAATGAGCTATATGTTGTTAATCATTACCAAAACCACCCAGGGATAGTTGCAGTTTCACCTGCCTCATGGGTCCCCTGGACCTCCACCGACCTCAACTCCAACCATATATTCACGTTCGGGGAGAAAAATATAGAGAGAGGGATTCATGGTGTTTTACGATAAGGAGCCGTCGCCAAGCCCTATTCTTCCTCGGGAGGGCTGATCTGGAGTCCGTTTGGGGCTCCGAGAGGGGAATCCATCGCCATCGTCATCATCAACCATCCTCCGTCACCAACTTCATGATGCTCACCGTTGTGCATGAGTAATCCCATTGTAGGCTTGCTGGACGGTGATGGGTTGGATGATATTTACCATGTAATCGAGTTAGTTTTGTTAGGGTTTGATCCCTAGTATCCATTATGTTGTAAGATTGATGTTGCTATGACTTTGCCATGCTTAATGCTTGTCACTAGGGCCCAAGTGCCATGATTTCAGATCTGAACCTATTATGTTTTCATGAATATATGTGAGTTCTTGATCCTATCTTGCAAGTCAATAGTCACCTACCACGTGTTATGATCCGGCAACCCCGGAGTGACAATAACCGGGACCACTTCCGGTGATGACCGTAGTTTGAGGAGTTCATGTGTAGCAACCAGACCTCGAACAATCTAATCTCTGTGCATCAGTGTCATCCCTGGTTCGGTAATGCTGACATGCACAGTACTCGAGGATTTATAACAGAGTAGCAACCACACACTTATTAATTCGAATGTCTCAAAAGAGAACTTATTACAATAATATGGCTTAAGGCCATCTAAAAATGATAACAGCGGAAGGCTTGGAAGATAAAGCGAGTCCGTTAACTCCAACAGCATAGCTGAATGAAAGACAATGACCTATGGCACCTTACTCATCGTCTGAAAAGTCTTCAACATGAACATTACAGCCCAAAACAGGTCAGCACATGGAATATGTTGGCAATGTAACACATAGAGTAATGAATAGAATAATTGCTATCACTACATGCATATATGGCTGGAGGAAATCTCTATGGTTACAGTTTTGCATAAAGCCAATTTTTATCCTACAACAAAGGAATAAATTTTATTTAACTATCATGGTGGTTGTTAAACATTGAGAAGGGTCCTCCAACTCAATCCCAATTAAGCATCATCCTTAACCCAATCAAATTAATTTAGAGTGATGAGATCAACATGATAATCCAAGAACCAGATACTCAAAACGTCCATAATCGGGGACACGTCTAACCATGATTAGTTTGTACACTCTGTAGAGGTTTCAGCACTTTTCCCCACAAGACTCGTATACATCCATGGTCGGAGAAACGAGACACAGTCTTTCTGAAACAATAACTCTTTACTCTGGGTGGACAGTTACACCTACTTTACCCTACATCTGCTAGCCCACCACTGAAAGAGGTCTTGCAACATACTAAACCATGCTAGAGCCCATAATAGCTTGTGGCTGCACACGGAAGTTTCTAGTGTGAATAATCTTATGATCCCTTTGAGCCTGGGTGGCGGACCATAGGATGATCACATGGGTACTCCGGGATATTCTAGGACAACACTGGATTCTCCAAGTGCCCACAAGCAATCCACCCAGATGTGTATTTAAGTAGACACCTTAAGTTAACCATTAATTAACAGTACTCACATCTGTCATGGATACACTCACCCAAACCATGTCTACAAGCATATCATAGCAACATAAACATAACGTAGATGTAACTCCCAAAGGTTTGATAATAAACAGGGCAATAGGTTCTACCTCATCGTCTACTTTCCAAAACCCACATGTTAAGCAGATCCTAACCATGCAATTGTTTGAGGGTTGATCTAATGCAATAAAACTGGGTAGTAAAGAGGTATGATCAAAGTGTTACTTGCCTTGCTGATGTTCCGTGAAACCTAGAGACTCGTAGTAGCACGCTTCGCACTCCGGCTACTTTATCGCAAACAAAGAAGCATACAATGAGCACTCAACTAGAAGCACGAGTAAAACTCAAATAAGAGACCTAACTAGAAAGTTCAACTTAAGAACTCTGGTTTGCAAAAAGAATCAAATCAAACGAAGCAAAGAAACTCAAACTGCGAAAGAAACAAGATCCGTTTACTAATCTGGACTAGAGTCAAATTTTATAGTACCAAAATCTTGTTCCAGTTGGTTAAACGGAAAGAGGGCTTCGGGACAAAGATCTAGGCGCTTGAATCGCCTGATTCCGATAAATGAGTGAAAAGATAAACTAAAACGAATATCAGGGTAGAAATCGCGATCAAAAATAATGGCGGAAAAACCCTGGAAAAAGAAAAACTGACAAACAGGCTAACGAACGATAGTTCGCTGTCTGTGGCTAACGAGTGAACACCGTTTGTTAAAACGAACATACAGACGAACATCCGCTATTTAGCTAAACCAAAAAAACGATCTATACAGAAAAAACGAATCTAGGGTTTTTGAAAAAACCCAGAGTTTTACCTAAAAACCAAAAAAACCGATGGCGGTCGGATCGGGACTGGCGGCTCGTGCGGCGTCTCCGGTGGGGCGGGGAACTGCGGTGGCAACGGCGGGATGCGGCGGTGGCGGGGCTAGCGGCGTGGGGCGCTGCGGTAGCAAGCGACGACGGGTGCGAGCTGCGGCTGCTGCTGTTGCTACTGGGGCGGGGTGGGGCGGCGTTGAGGGCGGTGGCGGGCGGCATTTAAAGGGGGCAAGGGTGGGGGCTTGGGAGTCGGGCGCGCGAGTTTTTTTAAATAGATTTCGCCAAACAGAACAAATCCTAGAAAGTAAAAAAAATCTGAAAATACCAAAACAAATTTTCCCCGTCTAAATAAAATATTTAGAACAAGATGAACATTTTTTTGGCCTAAAAAAGGCAATTTTGAAAACATGCAATTTTTCTAATTCAAAAAAATTACAATAAAATCCAAATAAAACTATTTATTTGATTTTAATATTTTTCCTCGAATATTCCATTTGTTTTGGAGAAGTTATGTTATCTCCTCTCATAAATTTTTAATATGAAATATTTTGAAGAGAAAAAATTTAAAACCAAAATGATCCTTGTTTCGATATTTGAGAAAATTCAAATACGAAAACGATGAAATCCCCAACTCTCTCCATTGGTCCTCGAGTTGCTTAGAATTTCGAGGATCGTGAAACGAAATGCAATAAAATATGATATGCATGAATGATCTAAGTATAACATTCCAAATTGGAAAATTGGGATGTTACAAACCTACCCCCTTAAGATGAATCTCGCCCTCGAGATTCGGGTTGGCTAGAAAATAGGTGCGGGTGGTCCTTCCGTAGGTCTTCCTCTCGTTCCCAGGTGGCTTCATCCTTGGTATGGTGGCTCCACTAAACTTTGCAGAACCTGATAACCTTGCTGCCTGTGACTCGGCTGGCAAACTTGAGAATATTGACTGGTTTCTCCTCGTAGGTCAAATCGCTATCAAACTGAATTGCTTCCAGGGGCACTGTATCTCTTAGAGGAATATCGGCCATCTCTGCATGGCATTTCTTCAACTGGGAAACGTGAAGCACATCGTGAACTCCTGACAGTCCTTCTGGCAATTCCAGCTTGTAAGCAACTTCTCCCATACGCTCCAAAACTTTGTAGGGTCCCACAAAATGTGGTGCTAATTTTCCCTTAACTCCAAAACGCTTAACTCCTCGAAGTGGGGACAGACGAAGATATATTCTGTCTCCGACTTCGTAAACTGTCTCCTTGCATTTAGAATCCACATAGCTCTTCTACCTGAACTGGGCTACCTTGAGTCTATCGCGAATCAGTTTAACCTTCTCTTCAGACTCCTTAATCAAATCTGGTCCAAACAACTGACTGTATCCAACTTCATCCCATGACAACGGTGTCCTGCACCTCCTTCTGTACAAAGCTTTGAAAGGGGCCATCTTCAAACTGGCTTGATAGTTGTTGGTGTAAGAGAACTCCGCATATGGTAATTGTCGTCCCAACTAGATCCATAATCTAGTGCACAAGCTCTCAGCATGTCCTCTAGAATTTGATTGACTCTCTCACTCTATCCATCTGTCTGTGGATGAAAGGCTGTACTGAACTCTAGCCTGGTACCCAAAGTCTCATGCAACTGATTCCAGAGCTTTGAAGTAATCTGGGTTCCTCTATCTTATACAATGGTCCTCGGAATTCCATGCAGACATACAATCCTGGTCATGTATATCTTTGCCAACTTAACGCTGGTGTAAGTGGTCTTCACTTGGATGAAATGAGCTACCTTCGTCAACCGATCGACTACAACCCATATCGAGTCATAGCCTGAGTGAGTCCTGGGTAATCCCATGATAAAATCCATGCCTAGCTTATCCCACTTCCATTCGGGTATCGGCAATGGCTGTAGCAATCATGATGGCTTCTGATGCTCTGCCTTCACTCTCTGACATACATCACAAACTGCTACATACTCCGCAATATCCTTCTTCATTCCTGTCCACCAGAAACTGTCCTTCAAATCCAGATACATCTTGGTATTTCCTGGGTGAATCGAATACGGCGAATCATGGGCCTCCTGCAGAATCAACTTCCTGATCTCCGGGGTCATTAGGCACATATACGCGGTCCTCAAACCATAAGGCATCATGCTCATCCTCACGAAATCCTTTAGCCTTTCCTTTGTTCATCCTTTTCTTTATCTCGGCAATCTCCTTGTCCATCTTCTAAGCTTCTCTGATCTTTTCCATCAAGGTAGACTGAATTTCCAATGCTGCTACATAGCCTCTCAGAACTATCTCCAAACTTAGCTTGCGAAGATCCTCTGCTAACTCCTTAGGCAACTCTCCGGTCGGAGTGTATTGACATGACTCTTGCGGCTCAACGCATCAACTACTACGTTGGCCTTTCCGGGATGGTAATGCAACCTCATATCATAATCCTTGATGATCTCCAACCATCTCCTTTGCCTGAGATTTAACTCCTTCTGTGTGAAGATATACTTCAAACTCTTGTGATCCGTGTAGACCTCACAATGGTTTTCGATGAGAAAATGTCTCCATGTCTTCAACGCATGCACTACGGCTGCTAACCCCAAATCGTGTGTAGCATAATTCAACTCATGGGGTTTAAGCTGTTGTGAGGCATATGAAACAACTCTTCCCTCCTGCATAAGCACCGCTCCAAGTCCTCGATGAGAAGCATCGTAATACACTTGATAATCCTTGCGTTGATCTGGAAGAATCACACTGGAGCTGTAACCAAACGTTTCTTCAACTCCTGAAAACTGGCCTCACACTCCTCAGTCCATTTGAACTTGGTGTCCTTCTTCAACAACTCTGTCATGGGCTTTGCAATCTTCGAGAAATTCTCAATGAACCTCCTGTAGTATCCTGTGAGTCCAAGGAAACTCTGGATCTCTCCAACTGACATGGGTGCTTCCCAATTTGTCACAGTGACAACTTTGGTGGGGTCTACTGCTATTTCTTCTCCGGATATAACATGTCTGAGGAATCCAACTTCCTTCAACCAAAACTCACACTTGCTGAATTTGGCATATAACTGATGTTCTTTGAGCTTCCCAAGTACCAAACGCAAATGCTCCGTATGCTCCTCTTCATTCTTCGAGTAGACCAATATGTCATCAATGAACACCATGACGAACTTATCCAAAAACTCCCTAAACACCTTGTTCATCATGTTCATGAAATAAGTAGGCGCGTTAGTCAGACCAAATGACATAACGGTATACTCATATAGCCCATACCTTGTGGTAAAAGCTGTCTTAGGTATATCCTGCTCTCGAATCTTCAGCTGATGGTATCCTGATCACAGATCGATCTTGGAAAATACCTTTGCTCCTTGCAACTGGTCAAACAAATCATTGATCATTGGCAGAGGGTACTTGTTCTTGATTGTCACTTCATTCAATCCACGATAATCAACAACCATCCTCAACGATCCATCCTTATTTTCCACTAGAAGCACTGGTGATCCCCAAGGTGACGAACTTGGGCGAATATAGCCTTTATCCAGTAACTCCTTAATATGCTTCTTAATTTCCTCCAAATCCTTTACGGGCATCCTGTACGGTCTCTTAGATATTGGCCCCGTGCCTGGCAAAAGCTCAATAAAAAACTCAATGTCTCTATCTGGTGGCATGCCTGGCAACTCCTCTGGAAATAGATCAGGGAAATCCTTCACCACTGGTACTTCCTCTTGTACAACTCCTGATAAGGAATTCACTTGAGTCCTCTTCGGCACATGCCGGGATACATACTTAATCCTTCTTCCTTCTGGGGTGGTGAGAAAAATTGACTTACTGGCACAGTCAATGTTCCCTCCATACATCGATAGCCAATCCATACCCAAAATCACATCCAAACCTTGAGACTCCAGAATTATTAGGTCTGAGGGGAAAACATCCCTTCCTATGGTCAATGGCACCTGAAAACATCCTTGGCTTGCCATATGCTCCGCTTCTGGCGAGCTTACTAACATAAGTGTTCTAAGAACTTTGGTGGGCAACTTGTACTTATCCACAAATCCCCTTGATATGTATGAATGCGATGCACCAGTATCAAAAAGAACAATTGCAGTAAATGACTTAACCAAAAACTTACCTATTACTGCATCTGGTTGTGATTAGACCTCCTCCACGTTAACGTGGTTCACTTGTCCCCTGTTGAAAGGTTTGGGCTTCTTCCCAGAGCTTCCATTGTCATTTCCATTCTTAGCTTCAGAACACTCCGTGGTGTAATGTCCATTCTTCCCGCACTTGAAACAAGTAATGTGACTTAGATCCTTCTTGGCGGGTGTTGCTGGGTTGGAACGGTTCTGGCCGTTGCTTCCTCCATTCCTGTTCCCATTCTTGGGGCCACTATGGTTGTGCAAACTCCTTCCATCGGAATTATGGCCTCCATGGTTATGGTGAAGGTGTCCTCTCGAGTTTGGGGTAAAACATGGTCTCTGCTGAGCTCCTGAATTGTACTTCCCTTGTCCACACTTCCTCTTGCGGTTGTCTATCTACTGCTGCTTCCCTTCAATCATGAGATCTCTATCTACCAACTCCTAGTAGTTGTTGAAGGTTGCCACCATCAACTGCACGCTCAACTCATCATTTAGTCCTTCCAGAAACTTCTCATGCCTAGCTGCATCTGTAGCAACGTCATCTGGGGCATAACGTGCTAACTTACTAAAATCATCCACATACTGGCGCAGTATGCGTCTTCCTTGGGGCAAGTTGCGAAACTCGCGCTTCTTCATGGCCATTGCTCCTGCTGAAACATGGGCAGTGCAAAAGGCCTGCTGAAACTGGTCCCATGTGACAGTGTTGATGGGGTAAGTGGCTATGAAATTCTCCCACCATGATGCTACGGGTTCATCAAGCTGATGTGCGGCAAAACGCACTCTCTCCGCACTGTGCATCCTGTAGTGGTCAACTCCCTTCCAATCTTGCGGAGCCAATCTTATGCAACTATCGATTCGGTGCTACTGGAGAACACTGGCGGATTCATCCTTAGAAAACGGGCTAAGTGATCAATAGGTGGTGGTGGTGGTGGGTTTTTGTTGTTGTTCCCCTGGTTCTGGTTTTGGACTAGTAACTACATCAGGGTGTTCTGCTGCTAGATCAACTGAGTGAGCTCCGGCGGGAAAGCAAATCCATTGTCATGTCTCGGAGGCATCCGATGGGTTTAGAAAAGGTGAGAAAACAGAATATAATGAGTCTAAAGGGAAAAACACTACCCATATGCACATGAGACAAACACAAACAATATCACTTCAATCAATTCAAACAAGGGCATACAATCGGTCTAACTATTGTTACAAAAGTGCTCGGACTATTCTATATGCATGGGGAAATACTACTACTGATATGGTGATCGACTAGAAAATTTGATCGGTGGAAGACTCCATAATATCTGCTCCAGCTTCATCAACATAGTCATCATCGCTATCGTCAGGGTTTGAGTCAGTGTCGTCGATGATGATGTAGTCCTCCGAACGAATGGAATCATCGTCTTCTCCTCCTGGCGCATGGTCTTCCATGAATACTCCTAGCTTCCTTGTCAAATCGTCATTCTTCTCCACGAGTATCATCATTTCGTCCTCGTATCCATCGCGTCTAGACTTGAGTTCTTCCTCCAGCTCCATGATCTTAATCATTGCCTTCTTCAGATCTATCATGCCTGCGCACATCTGGTTCTCCTGGCGACGAATATGTTGGTTTAACTCCTGGATGAAAGATGCAATGGACCTATACCTCCTGGCGCTGGTAATCTCCCATTGCTCATGTCGGCGCCCACAAATCTGGTAGATATTATCCTTGAGATCCTTGTGGTAAGATTCACCTATGCATCCCATGGCGATGTGGGCTGCCATGCTCTTTCCTAGGCTCCAAGTTGGTGCATCGAAGGAAAACTCTATGGGCTCAGTGACTGGCATGAACGTCCTTCCTGGAACTTGAACTTGAATCATCCAACGCTCCTCTTCTCGTAGAGTGGCGATGTAGGTCCCGGTGAAGCTTGGTATTCCTATGTTCATGTATCGAGTAACTTCCTTCAAGTGTCATCCAAAAGGTGTATCTTCATCCGGTTGTGTAAAGTTGTTCCTTGCATCCGCCATCCTATAGAGCAGAAAAGGGAGAGGAGTCAGAAATGAGAGGAGAGTAGTGATCTAGGGCTTTAGCTTAGTGGTCGTGTCCTACAGTCAGCGTGTGCTATGATACCATCTTGTAGCGACCAGACCTCAAACAGTATGATCTCTGTGCATCAGTGTCATCCCTGGATCGGTAATGCTGACACGCACAGTACTCGAGGATTTATAACAGAGTAGCAATCACACACTTATTACATCGAATGTCTCAAAAGAGATATTATTACAATAATATGGCTTAAGGCCATCTAAAAACGATAACAGCGGAAGGCTTGGAAGATAAAGCGAGTCCATCAACTCCAACGGCATAGCTGAGTGAAAAACAATGACCTATGGCACCTTACTCGTCGTCTGAAAAGTCCGCAACATGAACGTTGCAGCCCGAAACGGGTCAGCACATGGAATATGCTGGCAATGTAACACATAGAGTAATGAATAGAATAATTGCTATCTTACATGCATATATGGCTGGTGGAAAGCTCTATGGTTACAGTTTTGCATAAAGCCAATTTTTATCCTACAACAAAGGAATAAATTTTATTTAACTATCATGGTGGTTGTTAAACATTGAGAAGGGTCCTCCAACTCAATCCCAATTAAGGATCATCATTAACCCAATCAAATTAATTTAGAGTGATGAGATCAAAATGATAATCCAAGAACCAAATACTCAAAATGTCCATAACCGAGGACACGGCTAACCATGATTAGTTTGTACACTCAGCAGAGGTTTGCACACTTTTCCCCACAAGACTCGAATACATCCATGGTCGGAGAAACGAGACACAGTCTTTCTGAAATAATAACTCTTTACTCTGGGTGGACAGTTGCACCTACTTTCCCCTACATCTGCTAGCCCACCACTGAAAGAGGTCTTGCAACATACTAAACCATGCTAGAGCCCATAATAGCTTGTGGCTGCACACGGAAGTTTCTAGCATGAATAATCTTATGATCCCTTTGAGCCTGGGTGGCGGACCATAGGATGATCACACGGGTACTCCGGGATATCCTAGGACAACACTGGATTCTCCAGGTGCCCACAAGCAATCCACTCAGATGTGTACTTAAGTAGCCACCTTAAGTTAACCATTAATTAACAGTACTCACACCTGTCATGGATACACTCACCCAAACCACGTCTATGAGCATAGCAACATAAACATAATGTAGATGTAACTCCCAAAGGTTTGATAATAAACAGGGCAATAGGTTCTACCTCATCATCTACTTCCCAAAACCCACATGTTAAGAAGATCCTAACTAGGGTTGATCTAATGACATAAAACTGGGTAGTAAAGAGGTATGATCAAAGTGTTACTTGCCTTGCTGATGATCCGTGAAACCTAGAGACTCGTAGTAGCACGCTTCGCACTCCGGCTACTCTATCGCAAACAAACAAGCATACAATGAACACTCAACTAGAAGCACAGGTAAAACTCAAATAAGAGATCTAACCAGAAAGTTCAACTTAAGAACTCCGGTTTGCAAAAAGAATCAAATCAAACGAAGCAAAGAAACTCAAACTACAAAAGAAACAAGATCCATTTACTAATCTGGACTAGAGTCAAATTCTATAGTACCAAAATCTTGTTCCAGTTGGTTAAACAAAATGAGGGCTTCGGGACAAAGATCTAGGCGCTTGAATCGCCTGATTTTGATAAACGAGTGAAAAGATAAACTAAAACGAATATCAGGACAGAAATCACGATCGAAAATAATCGCGGGAAAACCATGGAAAAAGAAAAACTGACGAACAGGCTAACGAACGAACATTCACTATCTGTGGCTAACGAGTGAACACCGTTTGTTAAGACGAATGTACGGACGAACGTCCGCTATTTAGCTAAACTGAAAAAAATAAAACTGATCTATAAAAAACGAATCTAGGGTTTTTGAAAAAAACCGAGGTTTTACCTAAAACCCAAAAAAACGGCGGCGGATGAGATCGGGACCGGCGGCTCCTGCGGCGTCTCCGGTGGGGCGGGGCGTTGCGGTGGCGACGGCGGGACGCGGCGGCGGTGGGGCTGGCCGTGCGGGGTACCGCGGCGGCGAGCAGCGGCAAGTGGCAGCGGCTGCGAGCTGCGGCTGCTGCTGTTGCTGCTGGGGCGGGGCGGGGCGGCGTAGAGGGTGGCGGCGGGCGGCATTTCAAGGGGGCAAGGGGGGCCGGCTTGGGAGAGGGGCAAGCCGCGTCGGCAGGGGAGTCCTGGACTCTGGTGGAGTCCGGCTTGGGCACGGGGCGTGCGCGAGGGAGGCGGCGACGGTGGGCGCTTGGCCCGGCTCGGCTAGGCCGTTGGCCTAGTCAGGCGCACGAGTTTTTTAAAATAGATTTCACCGGACAGAACAAATCCTAGAAAATAAAATAAAAAATCTAAAAATACCAAAATGAATTTTCACCATCTAAATAAAATATTTAGAACAAGATGAACATTTTTTTGGCCTAAAAAATGCAATTTTGAAAATCGTGCAATTTTTCTAATTCAAATTTTTTTTACAATAAAACCCAAATAAAATTATTTATTTGATTTTAATATTTTTCCTCGAATATTTCATTTATTTTGGAGAAGTCATATTATCTCCTTTCATAAATTTTTAATATGAAATATTTTGAAGAAAAAAAATTAAAACCAAAATGATCCTTGTTTCGATATTTGAGAAAATTCAAATATGAAAACGATGAAATCCCCAACTCTCTCCGGGGGTCCTTGAGTTGGTTAGAATTTCGAGGATCGCGAAACAAAATGCAATAAAATGTGATATGCATGAATGATCTAAGTATAACATTCCAAATTGGAAATTTGGGATGTTACATCATGTATTAACTAAGTGCTAATGTTTTGGTCCGGTACTCTATGAAAAGGAGGCCTTAATATCCCTTAATTTCCAATAGGACCCGCTGCCACGGGAGGGTAGGACAAAAGATGTCATGCAAGTTCTTTTCCATAAGCATGTATGACTATATTCGAAATGCATGCCTACATTACATTGATGAACTGGAGCTAGTTCCGTGTCACCCTATGTTATAACTGTTGCATTAGGAATTACATCTAACATAATTATCTATCATTGATCCATTGCCTACGTTCACACATTGATCTTTGCTAAGTTACATCTCTGCTGCAACTGTTACGATTACTACAAAACTGCTACTGTTACTTTTGCCACCGTTACCGTTACTTCCATACTACTTTGCTACTAAATACTTTGCTGCAGATGTTAAGTCTTTAAGGTGTGGTTGAATTGACAACTCAGCTTCTAATACTTGAGAATATTCTGGCTCCCCTTGTTTCGAATCTATAAATTTTGGTTGAATACTCTACCCTCGAAAAATGTTGCGATCCCCTATACTTGTGGGTTATCAAGACCTTTTTCTGGTGCCGTTACCGGGGATCATAGCTCTATTCTTTGAGTCACTTGGGATTTATATCTTTTGATCACTATGAGGAACTTGAAAGATGAAAGAACCAAGATTTTTCCCTCAACTACGAGGGGAGGTAAGGAACTGCCATCTAGCTCTGCACTTGATTCACCTTTTGTTATGAGTAAATTTGCGACACCTGCACCTGCTATTGATTCTGATATGTTGCATGTTATTGATGATGCCACTTCTGCTATGCATGATGCTTATGATGATACTACTTCTATGCTTGATAATACTATGCCATTAGGTGAATTTTTGGATGAACAACTTGCTAGGGTTAGAGAGAATGAAATTATTGAAACTGATAATATTAATGAAAGTGATGATGAATATTATCCCCCTAGATATGAATTGCCTGTTGTACCTGAGGGTTATGTTATGGATGAAGAAACTACTACAGACCTTTTTGTTTGCAATGATAGATATGATCTTAAGAAACTATTAGCTAAGATAAAAGAAAAGTCTCTGAATGCTAGAATGAAATATGACCCTGCTTTTGCTACTTCACCTATCTGTGTTATTGATAAGGATTATGATTTCTCTGTCGATCCCGAGTTAATTACTTTGGTTGAATCTGATCCTTTCTATGGCTATGAATCTGAAATCGTTGTGGCACATCTTACTAAACTGAATGATATATCCACCCTATTTACCCATGAGGAAATTTTTTGCTATTATTATATCCTTAAATTGTTTCCTTTCACATTAAAGGGTGATGCTAAGATATGATTTAATTCTCTTGCTCCTGGTTGTGTGTGTAGTCCCCAGGATATGATTTATTAGTTCTCTGCAAAAATATTTCCCCGCTCATAAGAAACAAGCTGCCTTAAGGGAAATATTTAATTTTGTGCAAATTGAAGAAGAGAGTCTCCCACAAGCTTGGGGGAG
This sequence comes from Triticum aestivum, assembly GCF_018294505.1. Classification (NCBI taxonomy): domain Eukaryota; kingdom Viridiplantae; phylum Streptophyta; class Magnoliopsida; order Poales; family Poaceae; genus Triticum; species Triticum aestivum. The sequence goes on from NC_057801.1 coordinate 556,954,153, forward strand.
GCTTCTCCGATTACTTAATGCTTTGCCTGATCATCCTCTCAAGAAAAATTAAATACTTGATATCTTTTATAATGGACTAACCGATGGTTCCAGAGACCACCTGGATAGTTGTGATGGTTGTGTTTTCAGGGAAAGAACTGTTGAGCAAGCTGAATTGCTATTGAATAATATATTGAGTAATGATAATGATTGGACACTTACTGAACCAACTCCTAAGCTAACTCCGAATAAAAGGGGTATTCTATTTCTCAGTCCTGAAGATATACAAGAGGCAAAGAAATCTATGAAAGAAAAAGGTATTAAAGCTGAAGATGTTAAGAATTTACCGCCTATAGAAGAAATACATGGTCTTGATAACCCGACACATGTAGTAAAGGTAAATTCTCTCTATAGATTTGATGGAGGTGATATCCCTCGTAATAAGTCTGCTAGTCAATGCTTGGGTGAGTTTGATAATTTTATTGTTAAACAAGAAAACTTCAATGCTTATGTTGGTAGACAATTGAAATGTAATGCTTATATGGTTGAACACTTGAGTGATTATATGTCTAGAGTTAAAGGTGACCTTAAGCTTATTAGTAAACATGCATCCATGGTTACCACTCAAGTAGAACAAGTGCTGAAGGCACAAGATGAGTTGCTCAATGAATTAAATAATAAGAACAATGACAATGATATTAGAGTTATGACTAGAGGTGGTAAAATGACCCAGGAACCTCTGTATCCTGAGGGCCATCCTAAGAGAGTTGAGCAGGATTCTCAGAAAATTAATGTTGATGCACCTTGTCCTTCTAGGAAAAAGAAAATTGCATGCTTCTAGTGAACCTGTTATAGACACACCTGAGAATCCCAATGATATTTCTACTTCTGATGCCGAAACACAATCTGGTAATGAACATGAACCAAGTGATAATGTTAATGATGATGTTCATGTTGATGCTCAACCTAGTAATAACAACGACGTAGAGATTGAATCTGCTGTTGATCTTGATAACCCACAATCAAAGAATCAACGTTATGATAAGAGAGACTTTGTTGCTAGGAAGCATGGTAAAGAAAGAGAACCATGGGTTCAAAAACCCATGCCTTTTCCTCCTAAGCCATCCAAGAAAAAGGATGATGAGGATTTTGAGCGCTTTGCTAAAATGATTAGACCTATCTTTTTGCGTATGCATTTGACTGATATGCTTAAAATGAATCCCTATGTTAAGTATATGAAAGATACTGTTACAAATAAAAGAAAGATACCGGAAGGTGAAATTTCACCATGCTTGCTAATTACACTTTTAAGGGTGGAATACCAAAGAAACTAGGAGATCCAGGAGTACCAACTATACATGCTCCATTAAAAGAAACTATGTCAAATCTGCTTTATGTGATCTTGGAGCCGGTGTTAGTGTTATGCCTCTCTCTTTATATCGTAGACTTGATTTGAATAAGTTGACACCTACTAAAATCTCTTTGCAAATGGTCGATAAATCAACTACTATACCCGTGGGTGTTTGTGAGGATGTGACTGTTGTGGTTGCAAATGTTACTATTTTAACGGACTTTGTTATTCTTGATATTCCCGAGGACGACAGTATGTCGATCATCCTTGGTAGACCCTTTTTGAATACTGCAGGGGCTGTTATTGATTGCAACAAAGGCAATGTCACTTTTCATGTTAATGGTAATGAGCGTATGGTACACTTTCCGAAGAAACAACCTCAAGTTCATAGTATAAATTCTATTGGAAAAATTTCAACGATTACTATTGGAGGTTTCGAATTTCATCTTCCAACTGTCAAAAAGAAATATGATATTCTTATTGTTGGGGACATACATATCCCCGTTGAGGTAACCTAGTGTTATTCGAAAATTCTCCAGTTTCATGTCATTCGGAAGAGGTTTGTTAACAAGACTTGATCAACCTTGTTAGTAGATTCCTTTTGATGAGCATGAGATAAATGAAGTTAGAAAGCACAACTCTCTATATCCTCCTTTTACTTTCTGTTATTTAGATTAAATAAAGTGAAATTAGTATTTTCTGTTTATTTTTTTGAATTATCCATGCAAGAAAAAATACCCCGAAAATAAAAGTTCTCTAAATGCCCTGAGAATGGAGTATGATTTTTTGTAGAATATTTAAGAATTTCTGTCACTTAGAACACACCAGGGGGACCCACCATTTGGCCACGAGGGCACAAGGTGCGCCCACCCCCCTGGGGCGCGCCACCCCTGCCTCGTGGGCCCCACATGGCTCCCCTCCACTTATTCCAGCACCCACACACTTCGTCTTCCTCCAGAAAAAATCATCTCGTAGCTCAAACCCGTGTTCTAGCTAAGCTCCATTCACAAAACGGCTTTGGGTGTTTGTTCTTTGGTATGTGACTCTTCCAATGGTCCAATTAGTTTTTGTTCTAGTGCTTCATTTATTGCAAATTTTTGCTGCAGAGGTGACCCTGTTCTTGAGCTTGCATATCAAATTTATATGGTCCAAAGTAGTTTTAATGCATGATATAGCCTCTAGGCACCTGTGGGAGTAGTTGCTATCAATCTTGTTGAGTTTGGTTCACTTTTATTTTGAATCACTAAAAATTTCAGAAATTTTTCAGAGAAAGAAAATGATGAAGAGATTGTTGAGGGGCTCCTTGAGTCGAAGCTCGAAGGATAAGAAGAATGAGGAGAATAAAAAGCCCAAATACAATCTCCCTCGCAGCACCGGAGGTTCGGTCGTGCGAATGGCCTTGTGATGCATTCTTGAGAGCCGCAGGAATTCACGACGACTTTTACTATTTGGCTGAGAATGCAGGCCTCACCAACTTCCTCCATGACTAGCGTGAACAGTATCTCCTACTCACTAATATTTTTCTTCAAAACTTTTATTTCCATGCTAGAAAATCACCACCTTCAGTGGAGTTTTATTTGTATGATGAGTTCAAGGAGATGTCACTCTATGACTTTTGCTTGGTTTGCAAGTTGCCTTTGTTGGCAGCATCGAGGAACCACATACCAGTGATGTGGATGGATCTATTGATAGAATTGATGTAGGGGAAATGATAAAATTTTCAGATGCAAGGACTACTAGTATACATTTTCCTGTTCTACGTTACTTTGCAATATTTGCTAGTAGATGCTTAATTGGTCGTGGGAACAGTGGGAACCTTAGTGCTCCTGACCTTGCTATTTTGCGCCATGCTTTATTTCATGATACAACTTTCAGTTTAGGCACTATTATTGCTAAACGGTTAAGTCTGAACCATACAAAGGGCCCCATATTCAGAGGTATCTTTGCTTCACGCCTTGCTAAACACTTTGAGATACCTATTAGGCATCATGATAAAGAGGAAAAGTTGTTGCCCACTATTTTACTAGACTATAAAAGTATGGTTGCACATGACTCTATTGTTAAAAATAAGAAGAAGATACTTAAGTATAACTTGATATTTGCTAAAACTAAGTGTGAGACTATTATCTTGCCTGCACCCGCTTTGTTTAACATACTTTCAGGCATGTACCTCATCTTGCTCGAGAACATTTATGCATACTGGGAGCTGACACAAGCCCCAGAGCCTGAGCCCGAGCCACCACTTGACCCATATCGCGAGTCTGTTTATCAGTGGGATCCGGAGGAGCTCGCTAACCAGTGGCACCCCGAGGACCCTCCTCAGTACACCGGAGAGGGTAGCTTCAATACATGGGCATAGACCAACTTATGCCAAAAGCCTAAGCTTGGGGGAGTACATATTTCTCATCGACATTACATTCATGTTCACACACTCGTTCCAGTTATCGGTGCTCATACTTTTTCATTGTACTATCCATGCTAGTTTATTTTCTTTTCTTGCTTTCTTCTTGTGTGTTTGAAAAACCTTGAGAAAAACAAAAAAAATAATTAGTTGTAGCTTTTAGCTAGTTTACTTTCCATGCTTGTAGTAGTAATACTAAAAGAAAACCCAAAAAGAATTCCCGTACTTCTTTTGCTTGTTGGGAGCTTTCCTGTGTAAATAGTTTTATTTTCTTTGAAGTTCTTTTCTTTTCTTTGGGGGTCGAGAGGAGAAGACCACGATGAAAATGTTGAGTGGCTCTTATATGCATTATTGTTGATCTAACCAAGAGCCCATATTACCTTGTCTTCTCGTTTGAGTTAAATGCTTGCAGATTCCAGCTTAGTCCAATGCACGTGCACTATTATTATTATCCACACCATTCGTTCGTGCAAGTGAAAGGCAATAATGACGATATATGATGAAATGACTGAGATAAGAGAAGTTGGTATGAACTCGACCTATCTTGTTTTTGTAAATATGATTAGTTCATCGTTCCTGATTCAGCCTATTATGAATGAAACATGCTTGCAATGACAATTAGAGATTATAGTTGCTCATGACATGCTTATTTAGCTAGGAGTTTATAATGGTTTACCTTGCGTGCTAACATGCTATTAAAATGGTTGTGATGTGGTATGGTAGGGTGGCATCCTCCTTTGAATGATTCGAGTGGCTTGACTTGGCACATGTTCATGCATGTAGTTGAAACAAAATCAACATAGCCTCCACGATATTTATGTTCACGGTGATTTATATCCTACTCATGCTTGCACTCATTGTTGATTACTCTTAATACATGTTCATGACTGTTGTCGCTCTCTAGTTGGTCGCTTCCCAGTCTCTTTCTAGCCTTCACTTGTACTAAGCGGGAATACTGCTTGTGCATCCACTTCCATAAACCCCAAAGTTATGCCATATGAGTCCACCATACCTTCCTATATGCGGTATTTACCTGCTGTTCCAAGAAAATTTGTATGTGCCAAACTCTAAACCTTCAAATGAAATTCTATTTTGTATGCTCGAATAGCTCATGTATCAACTAGGGTTGTCTATATCTTCCATGCTAGGTGGGTTATTCTCACGATGAGTGGACTCCGCTCATCATTCACGAGAAAATGGCCGATAACCGGGATGCCCAGTCCCATGCTCAAATCAAATCAAAATAATTACAAACAAAACTCCCCCAGGATTATTGTTAGTTGGAAAGTACCCGTTGTTTTGGGCCAGCCATGGATTGATGCTCGTTGGTGGTGGGGTAGTATAAACTTTACCATTCTGTTTGGGAACCACCTATAATGTATGTAGGATGGAAGATATCAAGATCTCTTGGTTGTTATATTGACAATGAAAGTATGCCGCACAAAATATTATTTATCTCTATTTCAAAACTCGAGCTCTGGCATCTCTCCAAATACCTGCTTTCCTCTGTGAAGGGCCTATCTGTTTATTTTGATGTTGAGTCATCATCCTCTTATTACAGAAGCACTAGTTGGAGAGCACCGCTGTCATTTGCATGCATTGCTATTAATATACATTGAGTATGACTGTGATTGGTTCTCTTTTGCCATGAATTACAATGTCTAGTTAGTCCTTGATCTTCAGGGGTGCTCTGCATTTATGTTTTGCAGTCTCAGAAAGGGTTAGCGAGATACCATCTTGTTATATCATATTATGATTGTTTTGAGAAAGTGTTGTCATCCGAGATTTATTATTATTGCTTGCTAGTTGATTATGCCATTGATATGAGTAAATGCGAGGCCTAAATGCTATTGTGAATGTGGTTAGTTCATAATCTTTGATGAAAACTTGGATGCTGGTTTTACATATTTGCAACAACAAGATCAAACAGAGTTTGTAAAAGTTTTTCTTTATCACTTTTAGTTTGTCAACTGAATTGCTTGAGGACAAGCAAAGGTTTAAGCTTGGGGGAGTTGATACGTCTCCAATGTATCTACTTTTCCAAACACTTTTGCCCTTGTTTTGGACTCTAAGTTGCATGATTTGAATGGAACTAACCCGGACTAACGCTGTTTTCAGCAAAATTGCCATGGTGTTATGTTTGTGCAGAAATAAAAGTTCTCAGAATGTCTTGAAACTCCACGGAGTCACGTTTTGGAATTAATAAAAAATATTGGTGAAAAAATCAACAGAGGGGGAGCCACAACGTGTCCACGAGGGTGCAAGGCGCGCCCCCTGCCTCATGGGTCCCCTGGACCTCCACTGACCTAACTCCAACTCCATATATTCACGTTCGGGGAGAAAAAATCAGAGAGAAGGATTCATCACGTTTTACGATATGGAGCCGCCACCAAGCCATAATCTTCCTTGAGAGGGCTGATCTAGAGTTCGTTTGGGGCTCCGGAGAGGGGAATCCATCGCCATCGTCATCATCAACCATCCTCCATCACCAATTTCATGATGCTCACTGTCGTGCATGAGTAATCCCATCGTAGGCTTGCTAGAGGTGATGGGTTGGATGAGATTTACCATGTAATCGAGTTAGTTTTGTTAGGGTTTGATCCCTAGTATCCATTATGTTCTAAGATTGATGTTGCTATGACTTTGCCATGCTTAATGCTTTTCACTAGGGCCCGAGTGCCATGATTTCAGATCTGAACCTATTATGTTTTCATGAATATATGTGAGTTCTTCATCCTATGTTGCAAGTCAATAGTCACCTACTACGTGTTATGATCCGGCAACCCCGAAGTGACAATAATCGGGACCACTCCCGGTGATGACCGTAGTTTGAGGAGTTCATGTATTCACTAAGTACTAATGCTTTGGTCTGATACTCTATTAAAAGGAGGCCTTAATATCCCTTAGTTTCCAATAGGACCCCACTACCACGGGAGTGTAGGACAAAAGATGGCATGCAAGTTCTTTTCCATAAGCACGTATGACTATATTCGAAATGCATGCCTACATTATATTCATGAACTGGAGCTAGTTCTATGTCACCCTATGTTATAAATGTTGCATGCGGAATTACATCCGACATAATTATCCATCATTGATCCATTGCCTACGTTCACACATTGATCTTTGCTAAGTTACTTCTCCGCTGCCACTGTTGCGATTACTACAAAACTGCTACTGTTACTTTTTCCACTATTACCGTTACTTCCATACTACTTTGCTACTAAATACTTTGCTGCAGATATTAAGTCTTTCAGGTGTGGTTGAATTGACAACTCAGCTGCTAATACTTGAGAATATTCTTTGGCTCCCCTTGTGTCGAATCAATAAATTTGGGTTGAATAAATACTCTACCCTCGAAAACTGTTGCGATCCCCTATACTTGTGTGTTATCACTATACTGCGTGCACCATGGCTTTGGGAGGCGCTTATTTGGTGGAGGGGTCGGTGATTTGGGTGGAAGGTGTCGCGCCGGCGGTCGGGGCATGTGGGATGTGGAAGGAGGAGGAGTATGGGGGTCGAGTGTGGATTACCTGCCTGGATAGACGAGGCCGAGCAGGGTGAAGGAGGGTCTCCGGTGAGGAGGCAACGCTGCAAGAAAGGAGTGAAGGTTTCAACTTGGAAAGGAAGGCATAAATAGGGGAAATGTGGCTTTGGGTAAGGGGGTGGGCGCGGGGAGGTTGATATTTCCGCGGAAGCCGAAAATTTTGAATCGGTTCAGCGAAAAAACTGGTGCACAAAGTGTCATCAAACACGGTCCCTTATTCATCACTATATATGATATGTGAACATCACAAACAATTCACATAGCTTAATCCGTGTGTGATGAGTTTGAACATCAAAAATTTTGGTTCGAATTTCCCCGATTACAGTGGTCATCCACGTCATTACATAATTTGCGTACACAAAGGAGACTACAGCACACCCACACTTCTTAATCGAGCAATGATGACCCACAAGTGTATGGGATCTATCGTAGTCCTTTCGATAAGTAAGAGTGTCGAACCCAACAAGGAGCAGAAGGAAATGACAAGCAGTTTTCAGTAAGGTATTCTCTGCAAGCACTAAAATTATCGATAACAGATAGTTTTGTGATAAGGTAATTCGTAATGGGTAACAAGCAATGAAAGTAAATAAGGTGCATCAAGGTGGTACAATCCTTTTTGTATCAAAGGAAAAGCATGGACAAATTCTTATATAGAGAAAAGCACTCCCGAGGACACATGGGAATTATCATCAAGCTAGTTTTCATCACGCTCATATGATTCGCGTTCGTTACTTTGATAATTTGATATGTGGGTGGACCGGTGCTTGGGTACTGCCCTTTCTTGGACAAGCATCCCACTTATGATTAACCCCTATTGCAAGCATCCTCAACTATAAAACAAGTATTAAGGTAAACCTAACCATAGCATGAAACATGTGGATCCAAATCAACCCCTTATGAAGCAACGCATAAACTGGGGTTTATGCTTCTAGTACTCTAGCAAACCATCATCTACTTATTACTTCCCAATGCCTTCCTCTAGGCCCAAACAATGGTGAAGTGTCATGTAGTCAACGTTCACATAACACCACTAGAGGAGAGACAACATACACCTTATCAAAATATCGAACGAATACAAAATTCACATGACTACTTATAGCAATACTTCACCCATGTCCTCAGGAACAAACATAACTACTCATAAATCATATTCATGTTCATAACCAGAGGGGTATAAATATGCATTAAGGATCTGAACATATGATCTTCCACCGAATAAAGCAACTAGCATCAACTACAAGGAGTAATCAACACTACTAGTGACCCACAGGTACCAATCTGAGGTTTTGGGACAAAGATTGAATACAAGAGATGAACTAGGGTTTGAGAGGAGATGGTGCTGGTGAAGTGTTGATGGAGATTGACCCCCTCCCGATGAGAGGATCGATGGTGATGATGATGGTGATGATTTGCCCCTCCCGGAGGGATGTTTCCCCGGCAGAACAGCTCCGCCGGAGCCCTAGATTGGTTCCACCAAGGTTCCGCCTCCTGGCAGTGGTGTTTCTTCCCGAAATCTTGCTTATAACTTTTTTCCAGGGTAAAAGACTTCATATAGTAGAAGATGGTCACCGGAAGGCTTCCAGGGGGCCCACGAGGCAGAGGTGGCCCCCTCTGGTATTTCTTCCGCTCGGTATTTTTTTATTAAATCCAAAAATGACTTTCGTGGAGTTTCAGGACTTTTGGAGTTGTGCAGAATAGGTCCCTAATATTTGCTCCTTTTCCAGCCCAGAATCCCAGCTGCCGGCATTCTCCCTCTTCATGTAAACCTTGTAAAATAAGAGAGAATATGCATAAGTATTGTGACATAACGTGTAATAACAGCCCATAATGCAATGAATATCAATATAAAAGCATGATGCAAAATGGACGTATCAACTCCCCCAAGCTTAGACCTCGGTTGTCCTCAAGCGGAAGCCAATATCGAAAATATGTCCACATGTTTAGAGATAGAGGTGTCGATAAAATAAAATATGGACATGAGGGCATCATGATCATTCTTATAACAGCAACATATATATATATATATATATATATATATATTTAGTCATATGATTTCTTATGCTAAAGTAACAATCTATTCACAATGTCAAGTATGAATCAGAAACTTCATTGAAAACTAACAAACTACAATCTTGGTCATTGAAGCAATTGCAATTTATCATAACATCGGAAAGAGTCAATATAAGATCTTTTCAGCAAGTCTACATACTCAACTATCATTTAGTCTTTCACAATTGCTAACACTCACGCAATACTTATGGGTATCAAGTTTTAATCGGACACAGAGAAAGATAGGGGCTTATAGTGTTGCCTCCCAACCTTTTACCTCAAAGCTAATGTCAACAATAATAGTTCATGCTAACTTACATCCAATTGGATATATATATATCATGATCTTTCCAACATGAGGTGCTTGCCAAAGGATAAAATGTAAAAAGGAAAGGTGAAGATCACCATGACTCTTGCATAAGGTGTAAGACAAAAAGTAAAAGATAGGCCCTTCGCAGAGGGAAGAAGAGGTTGTCATGTGCTTTTATGGTTGGATGCACGAAATCTCAATGCAAAAGAATGTCACTTTATATTGCCACTTGTGATATAGACCTTTATTATGCAGTCCGTTGCTTTTATGGCTTCCATATCACAAGATCGTATAAATCTTATTTTCTCCACACTAATAAGTCATACATATTTAGAGAGAAATTTTTATTGCATGCGACATGACAACTTACTTGAAGGATCTTACTCAATCCATAGGTAGATATGGTGGACTCTCATGGCAAAAACTGGGTTTAAGGATATTTGGAAGCACAAGTAGTATCTCTACTTGGTGCAAGGAATCTGGCTAGCATGAGGGAGAAAAGCAAGCTCAACATGTTGGATGATCCATGACAATATACTTTATTTCGGATATAAGAAAACATAACCCATTACGTTGTCTTCCTTGTCCAACATCAACTCTTTTTAGCATATCATATTTTAATGAGTGCTCACAATCATAAAATATGTCCAAGATAGTATATCTATATGTGAATACCCGCCTTTCTTTATTACTTCTTATTAATTGCAATGATGAACAAAACTTTGTTTGCCAACTCTCAACAACGTTTATTCATCATACTCTTTATATGTGAAGTCATTACTCTCCATAAGATCAATATGATCTCTTTATTTCTTTTTATACTTTCTTTTATTCCCTCAAGATCAAAGCAAGATAGCAAAGCCCTTGACTCAGCACTAATCTTTATTATATATAGCTCACAGACTCGATTACATAGAAGGATCATAAGGCAAAACTCAAAACTAAATCATACCAAAGCTTTATTCTACTAGATCAAGATATTACCAAAAGGATCGAACTAAGAAAAACGGTAAAGATAGGAGTGTGATGGTGATACGATATTGGGGCACCTCCCCCAAGCTTGGCAGATGCCAAGGGGAGTGCCCATACCCATGTGATTATGTCCCCTTGTTCGGAGGTGGTGATGATGGAGTTATTGATGATGTAGGCTTGTCGTCCACCTTCCAAGGCATAGGCTCACCATCATAGAAGGATGATCGAGTCTCCGGAATCCTAAAATCTGCAGCCAAACTCATCCTCTTGAATCTATATTCATACTCACAGTTTTAGTTCTGCAGGTTATAGATCTGAGCTTCGAGGTGCTCGATTTTCTCATGAAGCTTGAAGATGTTTTCCCCAATGTTATTGGCGTCCAGCTTGTGGTTGTTGGTGAGTTCCGTGATCGTCATGTGGTTGGAGTTGAGTCCGCATTCCACCATCCCTTGGCACTTGAAAACTTGTTGTTCCATTGCTTCGAGTTTTGTCTCCACGCTTCCGGTCCTCCTTGGTCCCTCAACATCGCGGATGTGCAGCACCCCCTCACACATCTCAATGGTTTGAGGGTGTTGCAGCACCTCCGCGAGGTAGGGGTTGATGACCTTCTCGAAAAACTTGTCCTTGGGGGCGCTTGAAGACGTCATGGTGATCTAGATCTGTCAGAAAAACAACTCGAAACAAAGATAGAGGATATTTGCGTCATACGGTGGTCAAAACCTGCGGGAGATTATATAATGAATTTTTACCGACCAAAAGAAGTATCGTGCAAGAAAACAGAGTCTGGAGAGCACACGAGGTGCCCACGAGGCAGGGGGCGCGCCCAGGGGGGGTAGGGTGCGCCCTCCACCCTCGTGGACACCTTGTGTCCTTCCCGGACTACTTCTTATTTTCCTATTTTCTTAAATATTCCAAAACGGAGAAAATTTGCTATTAGAACTGTTTTGGAGTCAGTTTACTTACTGTACCACATACCTATTCCTTTTCGGAGTCTGAAACATTCTGGAAAGTGTCCCTTATGTATTCCTCCGGGGTTACGGTTTCAATAAAATTAGTTTCAACATTTATGGGATTACCTGAGATATAATGTTTGATCCTTTGACCGTTCACCACCTTCGAAGTTGTTGATTTTTATGGCACCAGAACGATAGACCTCCGCGATAACGTAAGGGCCTTCCCATTTAGAGAGTAGTTTTCCTGCAAAAAATCTTAAACGAGAGTTGAAGAGCAACACATAATCACCTATATTAAACTCACGCTTTTGTATCCTTTTGTCATGCCATCTTTTAACCTTTTCTTTAAACAGTTTGGCATTTTCATAGGCTTGGGTTCTCCATTCATCAAGTGAGCTAATGTCAAATAACCTCTTCTCACCGGCAAGTTTGAAATCATAATTGATCTCTTTAATGGCCCAATATGCCTTTTGTTCTAGTTCGAGAGGTAAGTGACATGCTTTTCCATAAACCATTTTATATGGAGACATACCCATAGGATTTTTATATGCAGTTCTATAAGCCCATAATGTATCATCAAGTTTCTTGGACCAATTCTTTCTAGATCTATTAACAGTCTTTTGCAGAATCAATTTAAGCTCTCTATTACTCAATTCTACTTGACCACTAGACTGTGGGTGATATGGAGATGCAATTCTATGATTAACATCATACTTAGCAAGCATTTTACGAAAAGCACCATGAATAAAATGTGAACCACTATTAGTCATTAAGTATCTAGGGACTCCAAACCTCGGAAAAATAACTTCTTTAAGCATCTTAATAGAGCTGTTATGATCAACACTACTAGTTGGAATAGCTTCTACCCACTTAGTAACATAATCAATAACAACTAAAATATGTGTATACCCATTAGAGGAAGGAAATGGTCCCATATAATCAAAGCCCCAAACATCAAATGGTTCAATAACAAGAGAATAATTCATGGGCATTTCTTGGCGTATACTAATATTACCAATTCTTTGGCATTCATCACAAGACAAGACAAACTTACGGGCATCTTTGAAGAGAGTAGGCCAATAAAAACTGGATTGCAATACCTTATGTGCAGTTCTATCTGCAGCGTGGTGTCCTCCATATGCCTCGGAGTGACACTTGCGTAGGATCTGTTCCTGTTCATGCTCAGGTACACAACATCTAATAACACCATCTACTCTTTCTTTATAAAGGTGTGGGTCATCCCAGAAGTAATGTCTTGAATCATAGAAAAACTTTTTCTTTTGCTGGTATGTGAAACTAGGTGGTATGAATTTAGCTACAATGTAATTAGCATAATCAGCATACCATGGAGCAGTACGATAAGCATTTATGACAGCTAATTGTTCATCAAGAAAGCTATCACCAATAGGTAGTGGGTCATCAAGAACATTCTCTAACCTAGACAAGTTGTCTGCAACTGGGTTGTCAGCTCCCTTTCTATCAATAATATGCAAATCAAATTCTTGTAGCAAGAGAACCCATCTAATAAGTCTAGGTTTAGCATCTTTCTTTTCCATGAGATATTTAATAGCAGCATGATCAACGTGAATAGTTACTTTAGAATCAAGAATATAAGGTCTGAATTCATCACAAGCAAATACAACTACTAAAAATTCTTTTTCAGTAGTAGCATAATTTCTCTGGGCACTGTCTAGAGTTTTACTAGAATATTGAATAACATTTAGTTTCTTATCAACTCTTTGTCCTAGAACAACACCTACAACATAATCACTAGCATCACACATAATTTCAAATGGTAAATTCCAATCAGTGGCTTAACAATAGGTGCAGAAATCAAAGCTTTCTTAAGTATTTCAAATGCTTCTACACAATCATCATCGAAGACAAAAGGAATATCTTTTTGTAAGAGATTAGTTAGTGGCCTAGAGATTTTAGAGAAGTCCTTAATGAACCTCCTATAAAAACCGACATGACCAAGGAAACTTCTTATACCTTTAATGTCCTTTGGACATGACATCTTTTCAATAGCACCAACCTTAGCTTTATCAACTTCAATACCTTCTTCAGAAATTTTATGCCCCAAGACAATGCCTTCATTAACCATAAAGTGGCACTTCTCCCAATTCAAGACAACACTTGTATCTTCACATCTCTACAACACTCGATCAAGGTTGCTCAAGCAATCATCAAAAGAAGATCCATAAACGGAGAAATCATCCATGAAAACCTCACAAATCTTTTCACAAAAGTCAGAGAATATAGTCATCATACATCTTTGAAAAGTAGTAGGTGCATTACATAAACCAAAAGGCATACGTCTATAAGCAAAAGTACCGAAAGGGCAAGTAAAAGTGGTCTTTTCTTGATCCACTGCTGACACAGGTATTTGAGAGAAACCATAATAACCATCTAGAAAGCAGAAATGTGTATGTTTGGATAATCTTTCTAGAATTTGATCAATAAAAGGTAAAGGGTAATGATCCTTTTTAGTAGCTTTATTTAATTTGCAGAAATCAATTACCATCCTATAACCTGTAACAATTCTTTGTGGGATCAATTCATCTTTATCATTAGGAATGATAGTAATACCTCCCTTCTTAGGGACATAATGCACAGGACTTACCCACTAACTATAAGCAACTGGATAAATTATACCTGCCTCTAGGAGCTTTAGTATTTCTTTTCTTACCACTTCTTTCATCTTAGGATTTGACCGTCATTGGTGATCAATAACTGGTTTGGTGCCTTCCTCCAATTTTATTTTGTGTTGACATAGAGTGGGACTAATGCCCTTAAGATCATCAAGAGTATATCCAATAGCAGTACGGTGCTTCTTAAGAGTTTTCAATAATCTCTCATCTTACTGCTCTGAAAGTTTAGCACTAATAATAACATGATATATCTTCTTTTCATCAAGATAAGCATATTTAAGAGTATCAGGTAATGGTTTAAGCTCAAACACGGTATCACCCTTGGGTGGAGGAGGATCCCCTAGAATTTCAACAGGCAAGTTGTGTTTCAAAATAGGTCCTTGTTTAAAGAATACTTCATCTATCTCCCTTCTTTCATTCATAAACATGTCATTTTCATGGTCTAGCAAATATTGTTCTAAAAGATCATTAGGAGGCACGGCAACAGAAGGAAGACCAATAATTTCATCCTTACTAGGCAATTCTTTATCATGGGGTTGTCTACGAAACTTAGCAAAATTAAACTCATGAGACATATCTCCCAAACTAATAGTAACAACATCTTTTTCACAATCTGCCTTAGCATTAACAGTATTCAAGAAGGGTCTACCAAATATAATGGGACAAAAGCTATCTTGTGGGGAACCAAGAACAAGAAAATCAGCAAGATATTTAACTTTCCCACACAAGACTTCAACATCTCTAACTTTGCCACTAGTATCTCTATTGGCAAGCTTAATTGTAACATCTATTTCTTCTATCTCAGCAGGTGCAACATCATGCATAATTTCTTTATATAAGGAATGAGGTATTGCACTAGCACTAGCACCCATATCACATAAGCCATGATAACAATGATCTCCTATTTTAATAGAAATAACAGGCATGCCTACGACAGGTCTATGTTTATTTTTAGCATCAGGTCTAGCAATTCTAGCAGCTTCATCACAGAAGTAAATAACATGCCCATCAGTATTATCAGCCAAGAGATCTTTAACCATAGCAATACTAGGTTCAACTTTAATTTGCTGAAGTGGTGTAGGTGTTTTAGTATTACTCTTACGAACCACAGTTCAAGCTTTAGCATGATCTTATATCCTAACAGGGAAAGGTGGTTTCTCAATATAAGTAGTAGGGGCAATAGGACCATTATAAGTGATAGTCTTTTCTTCAACTTTAACAGGTGCAACTACTTTTACTTCAGTGGGAGGATTATATTTAAACCACTTCTCCTTAGGGAGGTCAACATGAGTAGCAAATGATTCACATAAGGAGGCTACTATCTCAGAGTCAAGTCCATATTTAGTGCTAAATTCACGGAAGACATCGGTATCCATAAAAGATTTAACACAATCAAACTTAGGTGTCATACCTGACTCCTTACCTTCTCGAGATCCCAATCTTCAGAGTTGCGTTTAATTCTTTTGAATAAATCCCATTTGATTCAATAGTCTTCATCATAAAAGACCCAACACAAGAAGTATCAAGCATGGAGCGATTGTTGAGAGAAAGCCGAGCATAAATTTTTTGAATAATCATTTATCTTGAAAGCTCATGATTGGGGCATGAATATAACATTGACTTAAGCCTCCCCCAAGCTTGAGCGATGCTTTCTCCTTCACGAGGCCAAAAATTATATATATAATTACGATCACGATGAACAAGATGCATATGATAAAACTTCTGATGAAATTCCAATTTCAATCGTTTGTAGTTCCATGATCCCATATAATCACATAGCCTAAACCATGTCAATGCATCTCCCTTCAAAGATAAAGGGAAGACCTTCTTCTTGACAACATCATTGGGCATACCTGCAAGCTTAAATAATCCACAAACTTCATCCACATAGATTAAGTGCAAATTGGGATGCAATGTTCCATCTCCTGTAAAAGGATTAGCTAGCAGTTTCTCTATCATACCCGAAGGAATTTCAAAGTAAACGTTTTCAGTAGGTTCAGTAGGTTGAGGAGGAACTCTTTACTCTACTAGTCGGGGTGAAGATAACCCGAACAAGCCCCTCAAAGGATTATGTTCCATACTAACAAGTGACAGTAAATTTCAGCACACTATACAAATCTTTCCTTACCAAGTTCCACTTACCAAAGGCGCTTCACTCCCTGGCAACGACGCCAAAAAAGAGTCTTGATGACCCACAAATGTATGGGATATATCGTTGTCCTTTCTATAAGTAAGAGTGTCGAACCCAACGAGGATCAGAAGGAAATGACAAGCGGTTTACAGTAAGGTATTCTCTGCAAGCACTGAAATTATCGGTAAAAGATAGTTTTGTGATAAGGTAATTCATAACGGGTAACAAGAAATGAAAGTAAATAAGGTGTAGCAAGGTGGCCCAATCCTTTTTGTAGCAAAGGACAAGCCTGGACAAATTCTTACATAGAGAAAAGCGCTCTCGAGGACACATGGGAATTATCGTCAAGCTAGTTTTCATCACGCTCATAAGATTCGCGTTCGTTACTTTGATAATTTGATATGTAGGTGGACCGGTGCTTGGGTACTGCCCTTTCTTGGACAAGCAGCCCACTTATGATTAACCCCTATTGCAAGCATCCGTAACTACAAAAAGAAGTATTAAGGTAAACCTAACCATAGCATGAAACATGTGGATCCAAATCAGCCCCTTACGAAGCAACGCATAAACTGGGGTTTAAGCTTCTGTCACTCTAGCAACCCATCATCTACTTATTACTTCCCAATGCCTTCATCTAGGCCCAAACAATGGTGAAGTGTCATGTAGTCGACATTCACATAACACCACTAGAGGAGAGACAACATACATCTTATCAAAATATCGAACGAATACCAAATTCACATGACTACTTATAGCAAGACTTCACCCATGTCCTCAGGAACAAACGTAACTACTCACAAATCATATTCATGTTCATAATCATAGGGGTATAAATATGCATTAAGGATCTGAACATATGATCTTCCACCGAATAAACCAACTAGCATCAACTACAAGGAGTAATCAACACTACTAGTGACCCACAAGTACCAATCTGAGGTTTTGGGACAAAGATTGAATACAAGAGATGAACTAGGGTTTGAGAGGAGATGGTGCCGGTGAAGATGTTGATGGAGATTGACCCCCTCCCGATGAGAGGATCGATGGTGATGATGATGGTGATGATTTCCCCCTCCCGGAGGGATGTTTCCTCGGCAGAACAGCTCCGCCGGAGCCCTAGATTGGTTTTGCCAAGGTTCCGCCTCGTGGCGGCGATGTTTCGTCCCGAAAGCTTGCTTATGATTTTTTTCCAGGGTAAAGACTTCATATAGCATAAGATGGTCATGATACGTCCATTTTGCATCATGCTTTTATATCAATATTTATTGCATTATGGGTTGTTATTACACATTATGTCACAATACTTATGGCTATTCTCTCTTATTTTACAAGGTTTATCATGAAGAGGGAGAATGCCGGCAGCTGGGATTCTGGCTGGAAAAGGAGCAAATATTGGAAACCTATTCTGCACAACTCCAAAAGTCCTGAAACTCCAACAAAGTCAATTTTGGAATTAATAAGAATTATCGAGCAAAGAAAGTACCAGAGGGGGCCCACACCCTGGCCACGAGGGTGGGGGGCGCGCCCACCCCTACTGGGCGCGCCCCCCTGTCTGGTGGTCCCCCTTGTGGCACTACAAAAAAAATACACTTCCGTGATGATACGTGTTTGTCACAGTAGGTCGTGTTTTTTGTCATGCATGTAAATCCATGATGATTTTATGATAGACTCAAGATAGTCATACCTATGCTGTCGTAGAAGTGTTCCATGACATTACCAAAATTATCATCACGGAAGTGTCCACTTCCATGACGATAAATCACGCGTCACAGAAGTGCTTTCATCAAGGGTGACCGACATGTGGCATCCACCGTAACGGAACGCCGTTAAGGTATCGGGTCCCGTTTTGGATCCGATAACCCGTTAACAGCCCGGACCAATGGGGATTTTCCATGTGTAAAATCATCATTGGCTGGAGGAAACACGTGTCAGCTCCCCGTTGGCACATGTGTCACTCATCCAATGGCCGAGATGCGCTTATGAAATGTTGACACGTGGACCGGCCCAAAATTGGCCCATAAAGTTTAAATGGCCTGGCCCAACTAAAGGGCCACAAGATTTTGTGGTCCAGAATGGGCCGGCCCAGCAAAAGGCCCACGAGATTTTGCAGGCCATAATGGGGTGGCCCAGCTAAAGGCCCACAAGTTTTTGTGGGCCATAATGGGCTGGCCCAGCTAAAGGCCCGCGATATTTTGCGGGCCATAATGGGCCGACCCAGCTAAAGGCCCCCAAGACTTTGCGGACCATAATGGGCCGGCCCAGCTAAAGGCCCACGAGATTCCGCCGCCCATAATGGGCCGGCCCAGCTGAAGGCCGAAAAGATTTGGATGACACTAGTAGGCCAACCCATTAACATGCTGCCATGTTTTGGGCCAAATGCCAGCCCATATTTGGTCCGGTCCATTAACAGCCTGCCACGTTTCGGGCCTAGTAGAGGCTCATATCCGATCCGGCCCGTTAAAGGTCTCCCATGTTCTGGGCCAAATTATGGCCCAGACCAGGTCTGGCCCAATGTGAGGCTTTGGGCTAAATTATGGCCCATATCAGATTCGGCCCATCAACTGGACGCTATGCTTTTGGGCCCACTTGATAAAGGGCCATTTAGTAATTCAACCTGATATTAGTTTCGGCCTGTTAAAGGCTCGTTTAACATTTCGGCCCTATATATATTTTAGCCTATTAAAAGCCCGTCATATAGTTGGGCCTAACTACGGCCCCGTTTGCATCCGGCCTGCTCACAGCCGATAATATGATTGGGCCAAACAAGGACCGAGACAATTTTGGCCTATTATAAGCCCATGATTTGATTGGAACAATCATGGGCCGGGGTCTATTTCGGCCTGCTGCCAGCCCGTGAGCTGTTCGGCACGTTTCAGGCCCAACCTACTTTTCGGCCTCCTAAAAGCCCATTGAGTTTTACTGGGAAAATAGGGCCGGCGGTTTACTCGGCCTATTAAAGGCCTGAATCTACTAGTGGGATAGTTTACATTTAGGTCTGTTAACGGACCAAGATGACGGGGCCCATGATGCGGATCATACATAGTGATTTGCATGATGGCTCGATTATGTACCGTAATTTTATGGTTTGGCCGGTTTACTGCGAAGACATGATATATATACAGTAAAATAACTGCAGCATCATGAATAAGAAAAAAAACCTAGACTATACAATAAAGAAATTATGGTATATTACATCCACTGGGCATCAAAGTTTGCCACTATGATAATAAAGCACAAGCAGACAGCAGATTACATACACTGGGCATCAAAGATCGCCACCAGTGCAATTAAACATGCCGACAAAATAATATACAAAACCAACAACACTTCAATAGAGTTCAAGAAAGGTTAGCCCTGCTCGCAAGCTGCAGCGCAAGCAGCTGAGCAAGCTGATGAGACTGCACTTGTTTGACACTTATATCCTCCTCACTCTGAAAGATAAACAAGCAGACAGATGACAGGTTTTGCACATATAAGTATCAGTGGTGACAATTCATCACATTTCTTACTGACGAATAAAGTGACACAATTTAAAATAGCATTAACAAAATATGGTATTGTACAGGTCAAGACATGGCAGGAAATGACATTGTGAAGGAGTTGGCAGCTTCACAACACCACTGGATTACAGATCAAGAACTCATAAGTATCAATGGTAAGTGTGATGTCAATTTACCCATTTCAGATTGGCAAAATAAGATCACTTGCTCTATATAGTTTAATTTACATGGCATGAAGAAGGAACTTAGTTGTACAACTGAAAACTTAAATTGAGAAGGATAAACTTTTGTTTATGAACTACATAATAAACTTTAAACATGCAATTTGATGCAAACATAAAAAATAAACAACTGTTGCAGTCATGCCTAACCAAATATACACAACAAAGTTTGAAGGCTTCAGAAGGACAAACTTACATTATTGGTGAAGGCAGGCTCTATAAAGCCCTTGTCCATTCTGATGGGGGGGGGGGCAATTCAAGAAGTTTACCACAGAATCTTCTTCATAAGCATTGCCTTTATTCTACATTTTGTTAAGAGTAAATATAGATGTGACAATATAAGAAAAAATGGAGAATATTTAAGATAAGATGAAGAGTGATGCTACATAACCAAGTAGCTATAAATGTAAGTACAATGATACACGCAAAAGGTACAGCCAAGAGCAATGCAGAGCTAAACTTCTTCAGTACGTTCGGTGTTATCCAACCTTATGGTAAGAGTAAATATAGATCTAATGTGTAGAAAATGGAGGGCAAAAGAAAATAAGCTGCAGAGTGATGGTACATGAACAACTACCTGTCAATATAAGTACACTGATAAAGGATAGCAGGTACTTACAAGAACAATGCAGAGCTAAAAAATTTCATTGGCATTGGATATATTCTACACTAATGTAACCATTCATACAGATCGGATAATTTGGAGCGAACAATTGATAAGCAAGCTATCATGCATACTGCTGTCACATAATGAACCAGGTATGTATGCAAGTACAGTGATACATGACCACAGGTACTAACAAGAGCAAAGCAACGGGCAACATATTTGCGATATCATGTCATTCTATTCCAACCGGAATTCTTTTTCGAGCAGATTTCCTGCAAAAAAGATCCGTAAGGCACATGCGGAAAAGTAGAAGTTCAAATTGTCATGCGATATCATAGACAGTATCTCATCCTCGGAATGAGACCAGTGCATAACAAGCTTTTTCCATTCAATGTCTTCTAAATTTAGCACAGGAGACTTCACCGGAAATTCATTTATAGACTTGCCATCAAAGTGTGATTTCCTCAGGTAACACCGATACTGCTGCAATGCTTCCTTGAAAAGCGCAAGCAAGCTTTGCTCATCATGACCATCTAGATTGACCCTCGCCTACTTACAACAATGCAATGTAAATCATTGATGTGTTCAATCAGCAGAAAACAGGAAAATAATCACCATGAATAATAGCACTTACACGTAAGTGGGATAGGAAGATGTGAAAATGGTGTTTGTCTTCACTATAATCTTCCCATGATGGGAATATATGCACGTAGTCCCTAACAACATTGAAAGCATTATCTTTTAAACTTGGAAAAATTGGAATGGGATTCCAATCTGTAGGAATTGGCCGTCTCTGTAGTTGGGATAGGTCTTCGGCCAGTGGACTTGTTGTACTTTTGCTGGAGTGGGATTTTTCTGTGGTACGGCTGGTGCTATTGCAACTGAAATTGGCATACCTTTTGCTGGAGTGCAGGTCCTATGTGGTGGGGCTAGTGGTGTGGCCAGTGAAGTATGGGTACAGTCTGCTGGAGTCGGTCCTATGTTTTGTGTCACTGGTTGTACAGCCAACATAAGTGGGGTGCTGTCTGATTTCTCCGGCACAACCACGTTTTTCAAGGACTTTGCTAGTGCTCCTTCAGGTTGGCAATCACCCTCTTCCTTTCTGATGTCTGATGCACAAGAACATCATTTGAGTGAAAAAACATGGTATGATGACAGATGGAATATGTATTGATAATGGATGGGCATGGCATCTCGACATATATGATGAGTAAACTAAGCAGATGGCGGTGCAACAAAGTAGAAGAAATGCATGACAACATATGCAAGATACGCGCAATCAATAAAACCTTGCCAAATTATAACAGACACCTTGATGGGTGAACATGACAGGCCATCTGCCTTTGACTCCTCGAGGTTAGAATAGTCATTAGGATCATATTCTGAACAAGAATCTACAGGTGGGGAACGTATGAGTTTCATTGCATCCAGAATGGAACTCAATGCCTTGGTGCCAATTTTGTAAGTCATTGCAGTGTTCCACAATATTCTTCTGATGCGCGGATTCTGATATTCACTATAATTGCGTATAATATCTGAGAACCATGAAAACATAAATAGTTGTGAGATTATCTTTGTAATGCAGATGATATTCTTATATATGGGCGCCCCTGTAAACACTTGTGTGCTATCACTGGATTCTGATGAGAGAGCTCATGTGTGATGTAATATGGTGCGTGCATTTATATAATCTGGCACAAGTACACAAAAAAATAGGCTCTAGAAGTAAGGATAGTTGGCAGATGATAGGTTCATAATATACTGTGTAGAAAGTTTATTGCCAAACCATGATAACAAGAGCACACAGCAACACAGATCATAGTGTACATAACAGGGGTACACCATAACCACGATATATAAATCGGGAAAGTGGAACTGGCTTGAAAATACGGTGTTGTATTGCTGCTAGTAATTGAAAGCCTATCGATCACGTACAGGCCAGCTCTATCAGTTGTTGACTGTAGATGTTCCTGCGCCCCTTCCTGACAAGGAACATAATGTACGTACTAAATACAGAATAAACAAAGAGGAACATGTTAAAGAACAGAAGAGGAAGCATATTCTTGAGGTTCCGCTTCATTGCATACAATGTTGGTTGCCCACTCATGATGAATCACAGCGCCCAAAGAAATGCAATTCCATGATGTCTCTCTATATGTGGCAGTTTTGAACAAGAGTCAGGATCATATTCTGAACAAGAGTCAACAGGTGGGGAGCGTATGAGTTTCATTGCATCCAAAATGGCACTCAATGCGTTGGTGCCAATTTTGTAAGTCATTGCAGTGTTTAGCTTCAAGAGTGGACTGCTCCTAGTGTGACACAAAGTAGCTGCACAGATCATAGTGTAGATATAACGGGAAAACCTTAAGCATCAGAGTAAAATTAGCAAAGTGGAACTTGCTGGAATATATGTGCTAGTATTGCCGGTACGGCTAGAAAGGCTTCGAATACCAGCTCTCTTCAAGTGAAGGTGCGGTACTGTTAATATCAGTGTAACTCTCAAAGGCGACACAACTCCCCGCATTTCCTTGCTATTCTTATAGGATTCAAGTGGGCAGGCCACACAAATCATATTCCTATGTTTACAAAATCCTACGAATCAAAGAGGCTCAAAGTGTCCATCACAACCGACCGTATAGACCTCTACACTGCAAATGTCCCTGCTCATCTTCAGTACAAGGAACATATTGTACTACTATCATACTCCCTCCATTCCAAAATATAAGTCTTGGTAGATATTTCCACTATGGATCACATACAGATGTATCCTGATACATTTTAGAGTGTAGATTCACTCATTTTGCTCCATATGTAGTCCATGGTGGAATCTATACAAAGACTTGTATTTAGGAACAAAGATAGTACATATTAAAGAAGAACAGAAGAGGAACATGGTAAAGAAGAGCAAGGGGATTTTGGATAATAAAATGTTGGTTGCGCAGTGCCCACACATGATGAACCAGAGCGCATTAAGAATGCAACTCCTAGCTATCTCTCGACCATTTCAGGCGGTTGGATGAAGATCCTATGTCTCCTAACCCTTCTTCTTCCTCGTCTCTGATTCTTCCCATATAGAACACCGCACGGGCGCCGGCCGGACCACCGGCCCCCACCGCCTATGTTCCTCCGCCACCCCACCCCCTCCCCCACCACCACCCGCGTCGAGTTCTCTTTGTTCGGTGAGGCCCCACAACCACCCGAGCCCCTTCGTTCGCACTGGCGAACTCTGGCGAGCTCTGAAAAATCGACTGACCCAATTTTGAAATTTAGTCTACTGTGATTTAACTAGTGTGGAATATCAAAGGGAAAACCATAAGCATTGGGAGTATAGTGTTGAACGTGCCATGGCAGATCTAAAGGTGCAAACCGAACAAAGGTAACTTGCAACCAAGACAAGAAATCAGAGTAAAGCAATGGCGACCTATTTTCTTGCTGTGATAAATAAGTTGAGTAGATACAAAAGAGTACCGCCTCTGGTGCGGCGCCCTATATGCATCTGCTGAGAATTTGACGATGCTGCGGTAGCGATGGCAGTCGGCAGCGTGGAAGCAGATCTAGTAGGATAGACGGTGGCGGCGGGGCACGGTGGATGAGATGGTCGTAGGAGCGGCGCCGGCAAGGTGGACGACAACGGGGATGAAGTGAGAGGACGGGATGCAAGGATCCCGGTCTGAAGTCGTGGATGAGAGAGGTCAATCTCTTGTAATGGACGGCTGCAGCGGGGTATCAGCTCCGGCATGGTGGAGGAGGATGGCGGTGGATGGGGTGGCAGACGGTGGCGGACGGAGGAGGGTGGGGTGGAGAAGGTGTTTTGGCGCCCACAGAGTACGAATGGGGAAAAGGGAGGTAGAGAGGAAGGGGGGAACTATGTATTCAGGGCGCGCTTGTCTCAAATGCGAGGAAATTTACAAACTTAGCCCCCATTTCAAATTTCCTACATCACAACAATATTAGTCAGTTGGGGATAGGACGGTAATCTCGCATAGACCGAATATTTGCCGACAAGAGTTTGTTTTTGGCGCCCATCGTGTATGAATATGAATCGGGGAGGGAGTCGATTTCGGCCAAGGACACACTATGTTTTGGCGCCCATCGTGTATGAATCCGGGTGAGAGGCGGTTACGTCACGTTTGGGTGAAATTACAAACCTACCCGTATCTAAACCTATAGAAATCTAGCAGATAGGCTTTGCATGGCAGGGATAGGCAGTAGTAATTTCCATCTCGCGGATTTTGGTTTCGGGCGGTTACTGCGACTTTCCTCGCTTCGTTCAAATTTTGCAGAGTGCACATTTACTGTGCCAACTCAATTCGAATCCTGTTTGTATTCTATTTTTTTCATGCGGGATCCATTTTCAATTGGAATTAAATTCTATATACATCATTTTTATATATACTTTCAAAAGCAGAACACCATTTATACATAAATATGGTTTAGAAATGGCATGATCTCAGATTCATAAGTTTGTATCCATCAATTTGGATTTTCAAATATTTGAAACCTCTTTATGTTGAAATCCAATGTATGCATTCCTCGCTAACTGTCTCCAATTAATGTGTGTTTCATGCGGGTTTTTTTACTTCTCAAACATGTATAATGTGTTTAACACACGCAACATATAGTGTAATCCCGTTTAAACATTAATTGCATATAAACCATGCATTGTTTGTAATTAAAGAATCTATGGATCACCAATATTGATAAACTATATAACATTACACATGTGCCCAAATTCAAATGAATATGCATACACCAATTTGCGTTATGATATTATCAATGTCGTGATCTCCAGTTTAAATATTTGAATCCCCTTTAATCCATATATTCGTCTCATATAGCTATCACTCATGCTTATATAGGACTATCTCTCTGGACCTATACGCATTCATCGTCTCTCAGGTATCTCTCGTGCTACCTGTATGTCGACAATGATCTTTTATCTTCGTAATACACTGACGGTACTCTCTCCCTCAACCTTCATCACTCTATCTCTCTGTAGGTATATCTCGCTCCCTGCTATGTGTCTCTAACTATGATTCTCCATGTGGAATCTCTTTCTCTCACACAAACACAAAACTTTGTCTCCCGGGGTCTCATTTCTCTCTACTCTTCCCATGTGTGCCACTCGCACACCCCTCATATAGAGATGTCTTTCGCTCCTTAGATATGAGAACCTACAACTCTTACTCTTAAATATCTCTTTCTCACACACAAACACAAACTCTGTCTCCCAGGGTCTCATATTTCTCCATTGTTCTCTTGTATGTCACTCACACACACTCTCTCTCCCTAGAGATATCGTGCGTTCCCTCATATGTCTCTCTAGCAATTACTCTCGTTGTGAAATATCTTTCTCTCTTGCAGACACAAAACTCCGTCTCTCGGGATCTCATTTCTCTCTGATATCTGTTTGTATGTGACTCACATGCACCCTCTCTCTATCTCTCTCACACCCACACACATAACTCAGCCTTCTGATCCACTCGACTCCTATCTCTAACGCACACTAGCTAGCATCTTTATCTCTCTATTTATCTGTTTCTCCATCAACCTTCTTTCTCGCCCTCACTCTTTTTATTTTTCTCTCACACACACATATATAACTTCACCCTCTGAACCACCCGACGGTCATCTCCAACACTCAAACTAGCGGATGTCCCTCTAGCTAGCATCTCCATCTCTATATCTATCTGTAGTTTCTCCGTCAACATTTCTTTCTCGCACGTAGTCTTGCTTCCTATCACCCACACTATATATGTCTCTCCATACATATGCATTTATAGGTTGATCTCTTTTGCACAATCGTTGTGCCTCACTCCCTCTGCTCGCCATAGATGCATGCTCCATCCCACGCCACTATCTCTTAAAGACAAAAACACATGCTCAATTGTCGGGCCTTCTTCCCTGCATTCTCACATGCATGCATATTGTCATACCGATCCGTCTCTCCCATGTCGTTGATCTTATGACTTATGTCTTCTTTCTTTTATCTCGATCATGCACGTGCGTGCACACACACACATCCCACGTATACATGTATACCTCTCACACATGCACGTTCAAGGTCTCTAAGTCTCCATACATAGTTAATTACCCTCAATCCTAACGCCACATCGAATCGTTCTCCTCTTGTGTGCACATAACTTCCGCGTGGATGGGTAAAACACACACTCACGCTTAACAATCTCCTTCTAGCTACCCCCCCCTCTCACTCTTCCCCTATATCCCCGAAACCAATAAGACCATCCCTTTGTTTAATTCCCGCCTAGATGCACCATCGATATATAGTAGTCTTCCTCGGTGTCTCTCGAACAAACACATTCTCTCGATGTAGACTCCTCTCACGCGCACACACCTTCTCTTCCCTCTCTACAGGCATTTTCTCTCTCGCACCCGATCATTGGTGGCCTTTGTCGGATTTCGGGTTCCAGCAGACCCTCTAGATTCAAACACTGGGGTGCGCATGGAGATTCGGCCCTCTACCTACCTGCACCTCACCGCCTCGCTAGGAACTAAGCAATCAAAGGGACAACACAAGAGACACAGGGTTTATACTGGTTCAGGCCACCATTGTGGTGTAATACCCGACTCCAGTGTGTGTGTGGTGGATTGCCTCTTGGGCTGATGATGAACAGTACAAGGAAGAACAACCTCGTGAGGGTCTGCTCTTGTCTGGCACGATGAACTACTAGGGGAGTTCAGTCGCTCTCTCTTTGGATGCTTTTCTCGATGCCTCTACCCTGGGGGTGGCTAGTCCTATTTATAGGCAAAGGCCCTGGGCCTCTTCCCAAATATTGAGCGGGAAGGGCGCCAACAATTGGCCATTTTGAAGGGGAACATCTAGTACACTTATCCTGACTAAAGTTGGTCCTCGCCTACCAAAGGCTCTGGTGGTGACGCTGGCTTGGGCTCCACGATGACTTCCATCTTGCCGTTCGGCTGGTCTTGCTCTTGTTGCACCGAAATGGATGCCTTTAATTGATGCTCTCGCCTGCGCTTGCTCCCTTTGCACCAAAGAGGAAAGAAGGACACTGCGCGGGCTGGCGCCCGCCTGGCGCCCTTGATCGTCATGGATTGCGTCATGGGCACCTCGCGAGGTACCCTGCCTTGATCTCTCCGCCTCCTCGCGAGCCAGCCTGACGAGGCCGTGCCTGAGGAAGCCTCTTGTCATCCGCCCCGCGAGGCTTGGCCCCTCGCGAGGGTCTTGAGCTCGTGTTGATGAAGATGGGCCATGCTGGGCCGCCCCTTGAGCCACGCCGCAGGACGCAGGTCTGGGGACCCCCGTTCCCAGAGCGCCGACAGTAGCCCCCGGGCCCAAGGTGCGCCCGGACTTGGCTGAGCAGAGAGGCGAAGGGGCAAGCACGAAGCGCCGCGGGCCCTAACAGTCTGCGGCCTCGGGCGCCGCGTGGCGGTTGATTGGTCGTGGGTGGCCCTGCTTCCCCACGCTTCCTTATTTTGCGCTCAGCTAGGCGGACCCGTGGTTGCACACAGTCTTTCCTCTTCTCGCTGCTCGGCCATGCCCTGTCCTTCCTCCTCTCGCGCTCCAGTCTCTTCTTCCAATCCAATCTCGAATCCTCCCTCTTCCCGTCACCATGGCTCCGACGAAAAAGGGAAAAGGGAAGAAACCGATGCCTCCGCCTCGCTCGCCGTCATTGGTGGCTCCCGCTGTCGATCGGTCGATCATACTCAACCGAGAAGGCTTGGACAAGGTCAGCTCTGCCCTGGCCACCATCTTGAACGAGTGCGGGAGGACGACTGTTTGGCCTGCATCCCACTTCTCCATCGATAGAGTGGTCACTGAGGTTCAGTACTTTGCCGATGCCCTGTGGGCGGGGTTAGTTCCCCCCTTTTCCGATTTCTTCAACGCTGTGCTTTCCCATTACCAGATCCATCTGATGCATCTGGGTCCTGAATCCATTACTCTTCTAGCCATCTTCGCCTTCGTCTGCGAGGCGATGATGGGCATCCCTCCTTCGGTTGCCTTGCTGCGCCACTTCTTCTCTTTGCACCTCGTCGATCCCACCCAATGCTCAGGGCGCGTGAGCTTCATTGCCGCACCAGAAACTGTGGCTTCAGGGATTGATTTCAGTCTTCTTCCGCCCGCTCCTGGGTTCCGCGAGCGATGGCTGTACGTGGATGTAGGGGTACCCAGTCCCCTGCTTTCGGAGCCAAGGTCGCCTACTGTCCCCAATTCAGGCTGGGGCTAGGAGACGCTCACGAGCCCCCGACTCATGTTCGTCTGGCATCGCTTCGCGCTTTTGAGGGCGCTCGGTGTGACAACGCCCGAGGTGGTGAAGGAGTTCCTGCTATGTCGCATTGCTCCTCTCAAGTGCCACTCCCACTGGATGTGGTCCTTTGGCGGGCGTGAAGATCGCATGAGGCTCCAGGAGGAGGACCTTATGCCAGAAGCACTGAGGAAGGTGCTCTTGGTCTTGACCGGGGACACCTCCCCTGGCAGCATCCGACATGGAGGGGCTTTGCTGTACCTTTGCTCGAACAGGGGTGACTTTGTGAAGCAGATGCCCGTCTTCGATGAATGGGGGCTGCGCCCCGCCGGCCTTAGGGGTCCTCGCGAGAACCCAGTGATGGTGACTACCCTCCCAGTCGTCCACGGCGGTCCCTCCTCGAGTGGCGGAGCAGGGAGGCATGAACCGCCAGAGGCTGAGGGGGCCCCTGTCGGAGCAACGACGCCTGGCGGCACTCCTGAGGGGGCATCTCCTGAGGCCCGCACTGCTACGGCTGGTGGCGTGGAGCCGCGACCCACGGCACCCGTGGTTGGGGCACCTGGGGCCCCAGCTATCCTTTCTAGTGAGGCGACCGGTGGCGTGCATCGAGACGACACACCAGGCGCTGGGCATCTTGCCGCTTCTTCCTTGTCGCCGGCTGACCCCTGCGCTCAGCTCCTGGCTCGCTTCTACGTGGACTTTGAGGCTCTCCGGAAGAAATGGGAGGCCTTGGGTGATGACTACCCTTACCACCTGCTGAAGCGCCAGAAGTATTTCGCCATTGATGAGTAAGCCTTCCCTTTTCCTAGCTCTTAGCTCTCCCGTTGCTTTGGCTGATCCTTGCTCCGCAGGCCCCTTCTCGTCGAGTTCACGGAGGTGGCTGAGGAGTCATCCCCACAAGCTCCGCCTTCGAGCACTCCGAGTCCAGCGGAGCCCTCGCGGTGAGGCCGGTCAGAGAGGTGGGCCATCCCGTGGTGCATCGCGGCCCCGCGCGCCTCACGACCCTTCTTTGCGAGCCTTCTCGTGGCGTAGCCAGCCTGCCTTGGGCCTCGCGTCTGATCATGGATGGCGATTGGCTGGGGTCGGCCCTGCACTCTTCCTTTGGGGAGGGGCTGGCCCCTGGCCGCGCTTCTGGCGAGGCGTACCTGGTCATCACGAGGGAGCCAGCCCACTGCCCACTGCCCCGTGAGGGAGCGCTGATTCGAGGCCCCCGGCGCTTACTTGGGGTGGATGACGACACAGAAGACGTGCTCGAGCGTGCCCGGAGGCGTCGCGCTCTCCGCCAAGGGTTTCTCCGGAGGGCGGCTGACGCGGTGAGCCAGCTTGGTGAGGAGCTTGATGATGAAGACGCGCGCCTTGAGGCCGAGGGCCTGCGCCTGGCTGAAGAGAGGCGCAAGCTGGAGGCGGCCATAGCCCTTGCGCGCCACCAGCGTGACCTTGATAATGAGGAGATCGAGGAGTTGCTAGCGGCCTCATGGGAGGCTCGTTCCCGGGCCGTCGAGGAGGCCCGAGAAGCTGATCGGCGGCGTGAGGCGGTGGACGAGCGGTCGCGGGAACTCCTTGACCGGTTCCACTCCCTAGAGCAGCAGGTGGAGCTGCGTGAGTTGGCCCTTGCATCGATGAAGGTGGCTTCGGTCAACCCGGCAGAGCTCCTGAGACGTGAGGAGGCACTGACGCTAGAAGCTGCTGAGCACGCACGCGATCTTGAACATCTGGAGACGAGGGAGCGCCTGTTGTCACAGGCGGAGGATGACGTTGCTGCGCGCGAGGCCCGAGTCCTGGAAGAGGTTGAGCACGGGACGATGACAGCTCGCCTGAACCTCGAGCGCGAGTTCAAGGAGAGGCTGGAGTTGATCCGGGTCGAGGCTGAAGGCAGAACCGCGGCCCTGAGGGCCAAGCTGGAGGAAGCGGCACGGCGGGCTGATGCTTCCCGGGCTGCCCTCGACGCAGCGCAGGAGGAACTGACTACCTCCCGCGCTGAGGCGCTCCTTCTTTGCCAGAGGGTGGACGAGGCCGAAGCCGTTGCGCGGCAGAACGAGGACGAGATACGCCAGCGGCGGATCTTGGAGCACGAGCATGGCCCCATGCTCGCCAGGCTCTGGGAGAGAGCCAACGCGGCCCTGGGTAACATCTGCGAGGCAGTTGTCGACCAGCCCCACGCAGTCAATTATGCTGGCAATCTTCAGTTTTTCACCAACGTGGTGACGCAGCTGGAGGCACGGTCGGCTGGTGCCAACAGGCTGGTGGACGAAAGGAGTCGCGCTCTACTCGGATGCGCCTTCTCTCGTGTCTTCAGCCACCTTCAGAACATGTTCCCCAACTTCGACTTCGACGCTGCTATCGCTCCAGTACCCCAGGCCATCCGGGACGACCTGGTGCATTGGGTGGAAGACAACGTGGATGCCCTCGTCAGGGCCTTTGCTTCTGATAACGACAACACGGTCGTGGCTGCTGATGAAGGTGATGTGGTGAACGGCCCTGGCATCGCTGCCGGCGACGCGGAGGACGATGGCGAGGCCAGCGACGCCAGCGGTGACTCAGGAGGCGCCCCTGGGGATGCATTGGGGGATTTATCTGACTGACTGCGTGTTGTGCCTGCTTTCTGACCCTACGTAGATAGAGTTCGGGCCTTGCCCTGAAGATTGTAAGAGCATTTTGGGAGGGGGAGCCCCTCATGTAAAACCCATATTTGGCGTATTAGCAGATGCGATATTACCCGTATGCCTGCGCCAAGAGGCTGGCTTGCCGACGAGCCAGCGGGCTTGTTTACCTTTGACCTGCTAGAGCCTCGAGCCAGCCTGCGGAGGGCTGTGGTGCCTCTCGAGTGTCTCCTGAATGAGCCCATCGAACCTGTAATGAAAACCTCCTGAGAGGGCACGGCGGCGGCAGTCTGGGCTGCATGCAAGCTAGGCCTGGCCCGGCTCGCGAGGGGCTCACGAGGGGTGGCAGCTGAGGCGGAGTGGCAACCAGAATGCGAGAGATTGCTCGAATGAGACTAAACACCCCTTCCCCAAACACACACAAATCTTCGAGCTTAAATCCAACATGAAAATCCAACAAGAAAAAAACGACAGCCAAGGGGAAAAGCAACAAAAGCAGAAAAAGGCCGCGTCCGACACCTAGTCTAGTCTTGGACGTCTTCTCACCAGCGCGGAGCTAAGTGCTGCTACTGGGCATAGGAGGGAGCCCCAGGGCTTGAGGCCAGCACCCCTGAGACTCCGGGGCGTGTACAGCCCCACTCATTATTACGTGAGAGTGTCACGGGGCGGCGAGCTTCACAGGCACTGGGCCTTCTTCACAGGTACCGGCCTTGCTTCATATCGCTAGACGAAGGCCCCGCCTTGCGCCACACTCTAGTGCCACCGACGACGACCGGAAACCAGGACGCCGCCGATGGGGTAGAGCGGTCGCCAGCGGTTCCCCCGACGACCACAGGTCCTCTGCCAGGGGCAGGCTCTGGGGGCACCTCCCCAGCAGAGGCCTACCTCCTGAGGACGCCTTGCTCCGAACGCCGCGGTGGTGATGTAGGATCTTGGCCCCTCTCCTGCAGCCCCCGGCGCCCTCCTCCTGAGGGGTAGGGAACTGCAGGAGTGGAGCAGCCACCCGTTGCCATGACCTGCACTTCCTGCGATCCACAGTTGGCGTACGCCTGCTCCTGGTGGATTAGTGGTACCTGATACTCATTGTTTCTAGCGTAGCCGGCGGGGCCTTCTCGGGGCTCATGGAAGAGTTCAGCCTCTGGCGTCTCGTCCCCCCATCTTGGGACGAGGAGCGAGCCTTGTTCGTCCTCATGGGCGCGCCCTTGGTCCATCATGTGAGGCATGTACTCTTCTGGGGCCGCCATCCCGAAGGCCGCGCCGTAGCGCCCCGCGTGCCATGCAGTGCTGCTTGAGGCGCCCGCCTGGGGGTGGTAGCGCGGCGGCCCACCGGGGCCGTGGGTTGTGGCGAGTCCTTCTTCGATGGCCGGGGGAGGAGGTAGCGCTTCTGCCGCCCCGGTGCTGACGGCTTGGCCGGCGTGGGGGCGCCCTTGGAGTCCGCTTGGGGCCGCACGGGGGTGCATGGAGCCCCCAGACGGGCCACCCTAGACCTGAGGTGGGAGTTGGGTGCAGAAGGGGGGAGCCCCTGAGGCGGCGAAGCCCAGGAGCTCCGCCACCCGCTCTAGCAGCACGTCGTGGCCACCTTCCAGCAGCCTACACTGCAGCAGCTTTCGAGCCACAGTGAGAGCGGCCCTCGAGTTCGCCTACTCCCGTCGGGTGTACGGCACCGTGGCCGCGGCGTGGGGGGAAGCCCTCGCCGCTGACCGCGCCTTCCGCGTTGTGAGAGCTGTCGCCGCCTGTCCGCGCCGCCCGCGGCCCGCAGCGCCCTGCGGACCGCGAGCTGCCTGGGGCGCGGGGTTGCCCGGGGCGAGCGGTTTCGTGTGGGTGGGCCAGGCCGCCCAAGGATCAGGGTTGCCTGCCTTGTCGCCGGACACGATGATGACGATGCGATGGGACGCGAGGCGGCAGAAGGTGGATTCTGGCGCACCCCTACCTCGCGCGCCAAATGTCAGATTTCGGGTTCCGGCAGACCCTCTAGATTCGAACACTGGGGTGCGCGCGGAGATTCAGCCCTCTACCTACTTGCACCTCAATGCCTCGCTAGGAACTAAGCAATCAAAGGGACAACACAAGAGACACAGGGTTTCTACTGGTTCAAGCCACCATTGTGGTGTAATACCCCACTCCAGTGTGTGTGTGGTGGATTGCCTCTTGGGCTGATGATGAACAGTACAAGGAAGAACAGCCTCGCGAGGGTCTGCTCTTGTCTGGCGCGATGAACTTCTAGGGGAGTTCAGTCGCTCTCTCTTTGGATGCTTTTCTCGATGCCTCTACCCTGGGGGTGGCTAATCCTATTTATAGGCAAAGGCCCTGGGCCTCTTCCCAAATATTGAGCGGGAAGGGCGCCAACAATTGGCCATTTTGAAGGGGAACATCTAGTACACTTATCCTGACTAAAGTTGGTCCTCGCCTGCCAAAGGCTCTGGTGGTGACGCCGGCTTGGGCTCCACGATGACTTCCATCTTGCCGTTCGGCTGGTCTTGGTCTTGTTGCACCGAAATGGATGCCTTTGCTTGATGCTCTCGCCTGCACTTGCTCCCTCTTCACCAAAGAGGAAAGAAGGACACTGCGCAGGCTGGCGCCCGCTTGGCGCCGTTGATCGTCATGGCTTGCGTCATGGGCACCTCGCGAGGTACCCTGCCTTGATCTCTCCGCCTCCTCGTGAGCCAGCCTGATGAGGCCGTGCCTAAGGTAGCCTCCTGTCGTCCGCCCCGCCAGGCTTGGCCCCTCGCGAGGGTCTTGAGCTCGTGTTAATGAAGATGGGCCATGCTGGGCCGCCCCTTGAGCCACGCCGCAGGCCGCAGGCAGGCAAATCTGGGGACCCCCATTCCCAGAGCGCCGACAACCTCTGCCCTAACATCACCTCTCTATGATGAAGCCATGCACACTTAAATTACATCCGCCACCGAGGACCCCACAACACACACACACGCACGCACGCACACCCACCCACCCATACACACACACACACACACTAAGACTCCATCTCTCTCTCTCACACACGCACGCACAGCCCCCAC
>NC_057801.1:556989033-557001020 GCF_018294505.1 Triticum aestivum
TTCACACACACACACACCACACACACACTAAGACTCCATCTCACACACACATGCTCTGGGCGGAGCATTTGTTCCTACCACCCTTCATCCAACCTTACCAGTATGATAAACAATCACCTTAATTTACTTGCATAACATGGACAAATTCCACTTTACTTTAGTAGTCAGCAAACTTATCATTTGTACCCTTATAAAAAAACGAGTTGGCGATGATGGTGTGCCTGCCATCTTGTAATACAAACCATCTGATCTTTATCTGATAGATAGAAAGCAAACTATGATAATTTTACAAAAGATACCCGCAACTCTCTCCACACCCTTATCTCCCACAACCTCATTGCTCAACAATTAAAAAAGAAAGTCTCTGGAACAATCTAGCATGGTGGCCGCTGCCGCCTGCCGGCGCCGTCCATCCCCCTGCCTCCGCCCATTCCGACCACCAGTCACCACCACGCTCCACTCCTCCTCACCTTATCTCTCATCTTTCATTTTTCCGATGACATTCTCGAGATACCAGTTTTCCGATAAAATTGTCGAGATATCATTAGTTTTTACACATGGGATTACTCCTGCATTGGTCAATCACAACAGGTGTTTTGTAAAAAAATGCATATTGATTTCCGTGCAATGCACGAGCATCTTGCTTGTAATTATATAACGCAAATCATGAGCAGGAAGTGACATTTTTTTACACAACCACATTAACATGGCCACGTAAATCACTAGCTAACGTAAATACCATTATACTTATATCCCGATGCAAAAGGTTGAGTACATGTCCGAAGAGTAGAGTCACACACACGCACTCTATCTCTCAGAATCTCTCTCTCTCACACACACACCAGTTACGTGACGCCCACTTAAGCAGACACGTATGTTACAATTTGTGCACCCGCGGGTACACGTGATGCTGCGCATTTATTTAAGCCGGAAGGCGAACCCAAACAGTAGCTGCATTCATTCCCCTCCCGCCGGCTCTTCTCTGGTCGCCGTCGCCCGGTAGCCATGGCCCGGCCAAAGGTAACAACATACGCCATACTCCCGCCGGAGCGGCGCTTTAATATGGAAATTTTAGTGGTCATGCATGCATCTTTTTATGCTAGCACTCCTATATAAGGGTTGACCGGTCGCTTCCCACGGACGTGCGCGGGCGGTGGAAGAGGAAGGAGAAGGGAAGCGGGCTGTGGAGTAACGTTTTTACCACAATTTTTTAGGAAACTGAGTGCAATAATTCAGTAGTTTTGCAAACTACCAGTACTACACCTGAAATGGTTCAAAACCTATACTCCCTTGCCAGCACGCTCTTCCTGCGTGAAACGGCAGCGTCGCCCTAGAGCGTCAGTGCTGCATTAATGCCCGACCAAAGTGGAGGCGACCTCTCACTGGCGCCGACTTTGAAGTGGCGCGACGGTCGAGAGAGCGTCGCTTCCCGGTGCACGCGACTGCTCCGCGTCGAGACTGGCCATAGGCCCTGTTTGGATCCATGGGTTAGAATTAGTTTGAGATAGTTGGGGATCAAATATCCCTAAAGTATCCAAGCATGAGGGTTTAAATTGGAGCAAGTTGCACCGAACCCACCAAAAAAAACTATCCCACCCAAGAGGTGCTAACTAGAGATAGTTCTCATTGGGACCACTGAAAAATCACTTTTCTCTCTCAATCAAGTGCATTTATTGTCAATCTAACCCTGTCACCCAAACACCTCTTTGGCTATAGTTAGTTCAGGGTTAGTCATGAGTTAGTCTAACCTCTAGCTAAGTTAGAGTATCAAATAGGAACAGTATAGGACATGCAAGTTGCTCAAAGCATATAGTCAAATTCGTACGTGAAAGGACTTTTTCTTTTTGAAAACGGAACGTGAAAGGAATTTTTTTTAGAACGCTCTTGGCATGTCCCTAACATGTGATGAGTTAATCGACCTTAATAGACGGCAAAAACGCCAGCCCGCCGGACTTTGAGAGAGACGAGGAGGGAGAAGCGATACATGCTGTTGGATTACTAGAGATAGGTGTCGCATGGAAGCCAAGAAATATGGTGATAGCGTGGGTTAGCCATGTACTAGTATGATGTAACTACACTGGGCTGCCGTGTTTCGTACTCTTCCAGTCCACTATGGAGATGATTGGTTGATTTTATATCTCTGAATAATATTAAATATTATGAGTGCAGACGCTCCACCACGAGGTTCCTTGTTCCTTCTCGGTCGTCGGGAATCTATGTTCTTCCACTCTATTTTTTTACGTGAGCTTTGTTCATCCTTTTGCCAACACGCGAGACATCTAGCA
This sequence comes from Triticum aestivum, assembly GCF_018294505.1. Lineage (NCBI taxonomy): Eukaryota > Viridiplantae > Streptophyta > Magnoliopsida > Poales > Poaceae > Triticum > Triticum aestivum. The sequence continues at coordinate 556,991,319 of NC_057801.1, forward strand.
TCAAGGTGCATGTGTTATGCAAGGATCGTTCCATCTATATGAAGAACACGTGGGACTGGAACTATGAGATGGACATGTACCCAGGAGTGGATGTACGAACCTGAGTAATGTAGCGCACTAAGTGAAGTAGAAAGGCACAAATGGTATGAACATGCGTGGCATATAGGGTGTGTTTGGTTGCGTTCTCGTCTCAGCATAGTTGTTCCCTCTTCATGCATGCTCAACTCAACACCCCTCTTCATGCATGCTCTCTTCATGCATGCTTCTAGTGTATTTGTGCTAAACTAGTGTGGACTCATGCACCCTCCATACACTACCAAACACCCAAAAGTAGGTCGAGAACGGAACTCTTGGGTGGCATTTGTCTCTTACTACGTACTACCACTAAATGTTGTACATGCAATGCATGGTGATGCTATGGAGTACGTGCCTAAGTACTCTACTACTACTATATTAGTTGGAGGCACATATTAACTTTTATATTTGTTTACGTGTATGCCCCGAGACCTTCCAACTAGACGAGTCTTTCTCTCCAGGTCGCACTTTGTATCGTTCATACCACTAAGTACTATTACGTGTGGTCTCCGACCCAGAAGTGGAAGAAGTGGAGACGCTCTACCACGTTGTTTTTTTTGCGCTGGGCTCTACCAAGTTGTTCATATCCCACTCCTTTCGCTGACGTGTGGGATATCTAGCACGTGCCATGTTTGGCTCTCTTCATCGTAAGAGTTGAAATGCTAGCATTCATCAGAAATAAAAAATAATTATAAATCGGTAGTGATACTATTTTTTAGAACCAATCAGCAGTCATACTATACCAGGCGGTTTCCTTGCTCCTCGATATCGGAAAGAATACTTCCGTTCGCCAACATGTGGGACGTCGACCATCCTGGTCCACTTGTGATGCATGCAGAACTCCAAGGAAGAGTCACCCCGGTCGTCGCGCCGCAGTAACAATGACTAATGATCCATCAAATCACAGGCCCACTTCCCACTTTGAAGTTGCTCGGACAGAGGAACCATCATGACTTCATTGAATTCCGCTTCTTGAAGAAAACTACTGTACCAGCAGTACTGCTAGCTATAGTAGTTACTCCAACAGAGGCCTCCTTTCATTCATAGGATAGGAATTTTATAGGAATATGAAAATCATAGGAAGTGAGATGACATGCATCTCAATTCCTATAGAGAAAGAGATGCCATTTGATGCATAGGATAGGAATTTTTCCATTTAGTCTAGGCTAATGTACTGGTATTTGCTCTAAAAACCACAGTAGTAACTAGTAGTATTGGTACATGCTCGTACTCAGACACAGACACACACACTAACTACTAGTACTACTACTTCTCACATGCTGGCCAGATGTCGTCGTTCTCCTTCCCGGCTTTGTCGGCGACACCCCACCGTGCTTGGATCTCCGCCGACCTCTCCACAGCAGCGCGTGCGTCCTTTCCTTTCTTGCGGCGGCGGGCCTCTCTTTTCTTGAGTGCTTTCTGACTTTTTCGCTCCCTCTGTGCGGCTTTGGCCGCCTCTTGCTCTACCGCCCATTCGGCCTTGGCATCTTCAAATTCCTCCCACATAGGTGTGAGGTCGCGAGCGGCAATTTACTCGGCACGGCGAGATGTCATCGCTTCCCTACAATTTTGTGTGTGGTCGTGGGCGGCAAGGAACTCGGCACGGCGGGATGCCATCGCTGCCTTACCGGTTAGTGTGCAGCGCGGTGGCATGAACGACGCTTGGTGAGAGCTCTGGGGTGGAGTGGCCGGACAACCATATAGTGCATTGGTTTATCAAGATCTCAAGGACAGAAGACGAAGAAAATTTGGATTCCCCTTCAAGCCTGGTCATTTATTACCGAGTAAAATGCATTGGCGGTCATCGAACTTGTCTTGATAGCTTACTTTGACCATTGTATACAAGATATGGTGATTATACGGTCACTAGCTCAGCGTATAGCTCCATATTTGTCTGGTTGACCAGTAAAACAGTCCGCATGCACCTCATCAGCTCGTGTTCTTTATCTATCTACGCGGGCCTACCTGTCAATGGAGAAAGAAATATTGTAAAAACCAAAATTATGCTTATGTGGGGAATCAAACCACAGACTCGTCGCTGCAACGCACCCTCGTCAGCCAAATGAAAATAAAATACTTCGCGTCAGACACTCACGCTCACGCTGTCAAAGCATGCTAATGCATGCACGTCACCCTCTAAATCAAAGTCCTACTCATGGCGCAACGCAAACGGCAAGCCCATCACCTGCGCGCCCCGGCGGTGCCTGACATTACTGTTTAGACGTTTGATGGAGGCCTACGCGAACGCCGAGCATGTATTCACCTGGCTCAACACCAACGGTCATACTCGGAGCGCCTTGCTCATGTATATCATCCATCACAATGACAATCTACAAAACAGCCTAGCTAGAGAGGGTACTATGGTAGTATGGTTCGGAGTATGTACTATCGTGAGCGACCGATCTTAGTGCCACTGCACATGAGTGTATGTCTGATCGATTCGTCCATAATTCGTAAGGTATGCATGGTTGTGTGGTGTCTATGGTGGTCGTCGAAGGCTAGCTGGCGACAAGAGCGGTTGTCAATACGTGCCGCATATGCTTCAAAGGCTCGTCATCCATGAGTTCACACTTTACCACCACGCCATCGTCTGACCGCCCTGGCCTACCGAAACCCCTTCCATCGCTAGCGCGCGCTTCCTGACTGAAACGATCACCGTCTCTCCAGAACGTCAATGCCGCATTCACCGGACTTAACTACAGGTGCAATTGGTGTGTCACTAACATGCGGGCCAGATGCCCGTTGGGCCCACATGTCAGTAACCCAATGCATCTGCAGTTAAGTCACTGAAGCAGCGTCCGCATTCACGCCCGACGAACCTACTCCTGCAACAATTGTCCATCCGTCTCCGCGGCTCATTGCCATTCGCCCGCTATATTAACTTGAGCCCCAGCTCCCAGCCATAGCCAAAGACCCACACTTATTCTCCTCCGATCCCTTCCTTCTGTCGGCACCACTCCAACCATGGCCTCCTGGCGCTCCGAAGCTCTCTTGGACGTACTGTCGCAGGAGCAGACGAGGCACATCGGTGGCTCCACTCCGGGCGTGCTCCAAAGTTCTCTTCGACGTACTGTCGCAGGAGCAAACAAAGGAGATCACCGACACCACACCCCCCGGCCACCCTTCGCCGCCACGACCACGAAGCTAGCGCGTGTGCACGGGTGCAGCCGGCAGCGAGGCAGAGTAGTACACGGTAGGTTGCTGCCGCTCTAGTCCCAGGAAGGCCACCGCTACTCCACTCAGTCGATGCTAAGCTTGTTAGGGTAAACATCGGCGACCGATTAGCCGCTTGACGGCGACGTGGAGGCAGAAATCTTCAGAACCTTGTGCTCCAGAGGAGGAGGTTATCGAGGCGGATGAGGAGGAGGCAAAGGCAATGGCCGGCTTTCTCGGGTTCATGGTCGGACATGGTGGTCGGGTGCCGGCGATCGTTTAGATTAGGTTTACAGTAGGTTTTAGTACCGTTTGTGCGAAATATGTAATGAATTTCGTCCAGTTTGTAGGAAAAGTTTTCGAAATGTAATGAATTTCATCCAGTTAATTTGAAATTTGCTTTGTTTGCACGAATTTTGTCCGGTTAGTTCATATAGTTGTCGAAAGGTATGCGGGCAGCATCGGATGGCATCCATTAGTGTCCTCGGACAGATGCCGGTGTAAATTTGTGGGCCATCGCTGGAGATGCCTTAACTATCATGCTATAATCGCTAACAGTGCTCCATTATTTGGCAGGGAACAGTTATCCCTCGATCAAAATCAGATCTGCGATGTTCGCCACTCCTCCCACGTAAGAGTGTAAACTCTTGCTTACATAAAAATGGAGCAAGTGGACGGCACTGTAGCACGTCATATCACTCAAACTAGCCCGCCTAATGAGCGGGAAAGCACCGCCCTCATCATTTTGTTCTAGATTTCTATCGCTCGATCGCGCGAAAATGTTATGCTTCGCCAGTTCTAAAGGCAAAGGCGGCACACTTACGACTCGTACACGTCGCACCCCCGACAGTCCGGCTCGCACGCCGCTCACCAGAGGGGACACGCGTTGTCTTGCAATTTCACTGACATGTGGGACTATAATTGAATAAACCATCGATAGCCAAAATCTAATCACTCGGTGGGCGTCGGCTAAGAAGAGAGAAACAGGGGAGGGAGAAGAGATCGCCCGCCCGCCGTGCACAGACTCCAAGAAATATATGGTGATAATGTGAGGTGGGCCATGCTGGAGTCCGGACCACTTCTGGAGCCCGCTCTAACCGTCCTGGACCCTCAACACGCCAGCTGCCCGCCACAGCATGCAAAGCAAGTACTAAAAAACTGGGCTATAAGCCCGCTTATGTGGAGGAGAGAGAGGCATTGACAAAGTCAAGGAGTGGGCTCTGCAAGAGCCCGTCTTTACACGTGCTCCTAGGTATAAAAAATAATTCTAAAAAAGGCATAAAAACAATTGTGTCTAAACAAAGGAAGGTAAAAAAACATTTGCGAGGAAATAGATAGAGAGAAAGTGAGAAAAATTTGTAACCTTATAGCCAACCTTATAGTCAATGGTATGGCAGCATTACATGAGGAAGGAGGGAGTGATGCACATGCCAAGTTCACTGGGCTGCCGTGTTTCACACTCCTCCGTCGTAACAGTGGAGACAATAGCTTTCATCAAAAATAAACAATGAATACTCGTTGCTCGTCCTCTATATCGGAAAGAATACTTTCATTTGCCGACATGTGGGACATCGACCATCCTGGTCCACCTGCCATGCACAAAGTTATCCTGGTCTACCCCGATCGTATCGCAGGCCCAACCTTTCCCACTATAAGTTGTTCAGACGAAGGAACCATCATGACTTCATTGAACTCTACTTCTTCAAGAAAACTTACTGTACCCGCAATACTGCTACCACACGCAAAGACTGGACGGCACTGTACCATGTCATATCACTGAAACCCACTAGGCCAAACTAGCCCGCCTAGGCCATCTATTTTGGAACGGAGGGAGTACGTCTCTGCACTGCTATGATTTTGTGTTGTACGTCTCTGTACTTATGCTATGATTTTCCTATCCTATGAACCAAATGAGGCCTCAATGTATCTGTGTCGACTATTGTCTGATCGATCGCTAAGCCTACAATTTTAGGAGCTAGGGCTATTGGTCGATCGACGACGGATAAGTATAAGCATACCACGAGCTCATCAGCCCCAACGTTTCTCTTCGGTGAGTGTTTTGCAAGTACTATAGCTTGGACAATAGCTAGCCTACTAACACCAAGAATCATCAAACAAGCCCTACTGATATGATAAACAGTTCAAACTTACATCTAAGCATGCCATATATTACATCAAAAGCTGGTGAGGATACATCTGTTTCCATAACTCGGAGAGGGTTCGCATGATTCACTATCAAACAAAAGTAGCAAGTACCGCCCACACAATACAGTGCACTAGCCCTAAGATGGTTTGATAACACGCATCGTTCTGGTAATTAAACACAGGGCAATGCAAACTACCCTGAAGGATTAGTGCGACCAACTATTTCTTGTCATCGATCTCTCGGGCAATGACCACAACACGGACAACGGCATGGGAATTAATCTCTGGGGCGATGTCCACAGGACTGACTGTGACATCGGAATCGATCTATGGGGCGATGTCCACAGGATGGATAGCGGCATCAGAATCGATCTCCGGGGTGATGCCAACAGGACAGACCGCGACATCAAAAACGATCTCTGGGGCGTTGTCCACAGGACGGGTCGCGACACCGGAATCATCAAGGATGTCCACCGGCACCTGCACAACCCTAACATATTAGCAAGCACATTGCAAATAATCAAAAACCACAACTATGGTAATAAGCCATTATTTTTTACCTTGTGCAGCTCACCGGGGGATCTCATCCCTCTAGGGGCCATCTCCTCGTCCTCGATGGGGGCCATCACCTTGCCAGGGGAATACTGCTTCTCAACGACGACTATCTCCTCAAACTCGGCTTTGAGCCTCGCATAGGTGGCCATCAGAGTTTCTGGGGTAGGCATGGTGGGGCCCTTGCTGTTCTTCCAACTTTCTTTGAGGAGTTCGTCCGCCAACATCGTCAACTCTTTGGCTAGTGCTTGTTTCTTGGAGTTCTTTGTCTCCATGGGTTAGCCCGCCAACATGGTCAACTCGTTGGTCGGTGCTCGCTGATTGCTATCTCTAGTGGGTTGTCCACCGGCAACTCTTTGCCTAGTGCTCTAGGATCCATCAATGAACTGACAAACAAAAAGCAATCGAAAGGAAACCACATTCACAATGAAAACGGGATAAGAATAGGCTGCGAGAATCGGTCGGTGCTTCGCAAAAAGAAGATTCTTGGAATGTAAATATAGCAGCATAACTGATTCGCCCACCTTTCCTTCGTCGGTACAGAAGAAAAATGGCAGAAGTGAGTAGCCTGGAGTGAGGTTTTCTTCAAGAAAGGGAAGAAATGGCTTTCACGAGCATTCCAATGAAATGATGGTTGCTTCGTCCAGTCCAACTTGGAGGCCACCTTAGCACTGCTGGTAAAGGTGTGGGTTTTGTGATATGACGAGTCATGACGGCCACACCGGGGTGACAGGTGAGTCTCGACTGTAGCACCTCGCTGTGATTTGGTGGATGGCATGCGGGCCCGGATGCTTTGATGTCCCGCATGTAGATAGAGCAGCAAGTCATATAGGAGTGCTCAATATTGTGCACCGCAACCAAGGCGGAGAGGAAAACGAGAGAACTACATAATTAATGCATGAGTTTAATTAGGGTAGTTTTGTAAAGTATGAGATACATTCCTCCAATCTCAAAATGCCTTGGTTCATGAGATTTGAGATTTGAGCCCTATAAACCGGAAGGGAGGGAGTACTGCACGCGGTGTAGTCTAGTCACATGTTAAAATCTCTAGAAAGGCAAATACTCCTTTCCGGTTTACAGGGCTATACTACCAAACACGACATGCAGTGGCTAGTTCATTGCATGCAATGCTATTAATTAGAAAATAAACATTGGAGGAAATGGTGCTAAGCACGTAGACCTATGCAGAATGAGTATCAACCAATGGACGATGGAGTTTAATTGTTAAACAATTCAATGAGGGAAGCTTAGCTACAAAATCAACGACTTACTCACCTAGACAGAGGGAGTAGCAAGTACTAGTATTACAATAGTGGGCTCAAATATCAATTTTATCTCATGCAAGAGCCTGGCTACTACTATGCGTCCTCCAAGCACTACAAAAAAAGACACATCTGTGACATTTTGGGCCGAACAATTTTTTTTCTGTCATACATATGACACTTCTATGACGATAATTGTGAAAAAATCCGGTATCATCATAGATGTGGTGGGCTCCTACTTCTATGACAAAAAATCATGATAGAAAATTGTCACGACCGGTTTTCCAATAAAAATATTTATTGAGAAACCAATCTTTTGAGTCCAGTATGAGAGAAATCCTCCTCACTGGTAGACAGATTCTTGATACAATAAGCCAGTAGCATAAAATATATTACAGGGTCGAACTACGGTTGCTCAACCAAATTATTACAAGCACGCCAATAATTATACATAATGGCAGACATGACACAGTGGTGTGGAGGCATACTACTGACTCAAGGATAGGGCGGTGGTGGAGAAACACAGCGGGGAGAGAAATACAAGACTCTAAGTCTGTCATCTCATCGAGCGTCGAGGTGAGGCTCGATGAATTTATTTGGTAGCGGAAGCGGATATAAAACAGTGACCAAATCCAGGGTCGCACGAGACTTACTGGGACTCCTCTAGGTGTCGGACTCGCTATCAAACTCTTCATCCATGAGATCGCCTTCGTCAGCATCTGGCCAAATCAACAAGCCAGTGAGTACTTTGAAAGTACTCGCAAGACAGTTCGGACGTAAGATATAACAAATGTATGCATGGATGCGTCATGAATAATTCACCAATGTACATTCAAAAATTAGCATAACAAGGTAAGTAAAAGGGAAACGGCGGTAGTCCGCCTGAAATCCCAACAAAACATAAATAACTACCGATCGGGTGTCTGAAGCGACGCCTCGAAAGGTGAACAAATAAATATAAGGAAATGATGCCACAGTCGGGCGTCTTAGCGACACCACATAAAGGGCTTTAAAAGAAATACCACAGTCGGATGTCGGGGCGACATCACAGAAAGGGCTTTAAAAGAAATGCCACAGTCGGACGTCGGGGCGACATCACAGAAAGGGCTTTAAAAGAAATGCCACAGTCGGACGTCGGGGCGACATCACAGAAAGGGCTTTAAAAGAAATGCCACAGTCGGACGGGGGGGTGACATCACAGAAAGGGCTTTAAAAGAAATGCCACAGTCGGACGTCGGGGCGACATCATAGAAAGGGCTTTTATTCACAAGTGAATAATACTCATAATAAACATTTAATCCATGAGAATAAATGGGTTAGTCCATCCACAGGAATAATCATTTAACCGGAATTAGCACTCATGCGAATCACCGGAGTCTCTGCCATCAAAACTGACATTTGATTAGGATAAGATAATATCGATCTAGGACAGGGAATAGATGATTTGGAGGAATATATGACTCTGCAGAGTTTGTATAAAATTTTTCCCACAGCCAACGGATTTCCGTAGTCACGAAGGACTAGTTCCGTTTACGGTATTTCGGAAGAAAACACAGCTAACCAGTACACACCCATCCTACCTCTCGATGCTAGGAATTACCCTAGACATCGTCCAAGAAAAACTTTTGAGACGGGGAGATCACAATCTCGAATAGCATGGGATCAAATTTATATACGCGCGCTCTAAGGGGTGCCCCCCTCTCGGTCCCAACCGGAAACACCCATGCCCCCTGACCGGATGACTGGCTTTAATCCAGGGCCATGGAACCATCATCACGGCCTCTCCTTTTGGTGTGTACCTGAAAAGCAGTTTGCAACTTACTAAACCATACTCCTTGCGGAAAACATGTGGTAGTACAGGGAAGGAAATGAGAGGAACTGGACCGATACGGTTTGACACTGAAGTCACATAGTCTGGCATAAGACTGGCATGCTACGACACTGCCATCTTACCCATCCTCATGCCAACACATGGCCATTCATACTCACATCCATCCACTTATGGATCATCGAACTCACTTACCTCAATATTGCATAAAATAACGTTCATCGATATGCTCCTCAACATGCCATGAAACTAACTAAATACAAAACATGCCAAGACACTCATCATATCAAAAGTTCAAACATGCTTGCCTGGTTCAGAGTAGTCGGAGCCTAGCTCGGTGAAGTTCGCGGCTCCGTCACCTCCTTCGGTATCTACGGTATAAAGAAAATATATGCGCTATCGTAAATACCAAGGAGTGCACAAAAAGTATTCCAAATATTTTTCAAATAAATCTTATAAAAAACTAGACAAAATTTTAAAGAGAAAAGAAAAAGAATCAATCAAAAATACTTTTCTGATTAAAAGTTATAAAGGTTTTTTCCCAGGGACTCATCTGTAATGAAACAGAAAGTTTCCAGGGGCTAGCTTACAAAAACAGAAAACGCTTCGGCAGAAACTACGCCGGCCCAAAGGGAAAACACATTTTGCCCGAAGGCGCTTCTAGAAAACGATTCAATAGATAGGGCA
>NC_057801.1:557001363-557009939 GCF_018294505.1 Triticum aestivum
GGTACCTCCGTGCTCAGGGCGCCATTCCGCGTCGGTTGGTGGTGGTGGTGGTCGCCGGTGAGTACCACGTCGACGGCGAGCTTTGCTCCGGCGGACGGCGGCTCGGGTGGTCGAGGGACTCGTCGGAGAGGGCTGCAGAGATCAAATTGAAGAGGGGGTTAGGCTTCTGGTAGCTAGAGGGGGTAACGGACGGGGTTTGGGCGCCGGAGATGGCCTCACCGGAGCGAATCGTGGTGGAGGCCGAGGCGGATCGGGGCGGCCGGAGTTGGGGGAGGAGACCTCCTCGAGGACCTCCTAGTGGTCTGGCGTGGCGTTGGTGAGGAGTGGTGATGATGCGTGCACGAGGGTGAGCTCGGGGGCCCTTTTTATAGGCGGCCCGAGGCGGTTGCCGTGAACGGGGGTCTCCGGCGAGTGATTACGGCGGTGCTGTGGTTGGGCAGTGGGATTAGGGGCTTGGGCATCGCCGTTGAGGTCCACCGGTTCCATTTAGGTGCTAAACGGGCTGGGATTTGGTGCTATGGGCGAGCTCGATGGAACGGGGGTGGCGCGGCCCGTCGCCGGCAGGGAGCACGTTCCGTGCTTGCCGGGCCACGGCCACGGTGCCACGGGCGTGCGCTGGCATGGCAGGGACACGCGGAGAGCCAGGGGGTGTTGGGCGGCGCCGGGTGGCGTGGCGAGAGGGCTACGCCAGGAATCGGCCAAGCGTGCGTGCGGGGTGCTGGGCAGGGAGAAGAGGCTGTGTGCAACGCGCCAGGGCGCACTGTGGCGGCGTGACCGAGTCTGACGAAGGGAAAACGACTGAATCTCTGAACTTTCTGAACTTGCAAAGGAACAGTGCAGCTCAGGTGTTCGACAGAATGAATTTGGCCTCTGGGGATTTTTCCTTGAGCTGATTTTTGGTGGAGTGGCTTCTCATTGCTCAAGTAGGCTGCCTGAATTTTGGTGGAATTTTTGGAGGAGTGTAGATATGAATTTCATCAAATTTGGCAAATCTGGTCCAAACTTGCAGAGACTGAATTTTGAAAAATTTGAAAAGAGAAGGAGTGGATCAAGATGGTTCTGGGTTGTGGGTACAAAGGACTATCCAGGAGAGTTGGTTTGAGGTCAAAACTCAAATGCAAAAGGGTACTTGCTTTGAAAATCACTCAGGCTCCAAATAATTTTCAGAAATGATTTGAGAGGAAAAATAATTAGAATAAAATCCAAAACTTGCTTGGATTAGTTGGGACAGAGAACTTAGGTTGATTACAAGGAGGAGGGGAGGTTTTGGAGGGGTTTTACCACATGGTCAAAATGCCAAGTCATGGGTGGTTTTCAAGATATGAAAATCCCAAATTTTCATAGAGTTTCTTTTTAAAAGAAAAAGATTAAACTCCCAAAATAGATTTGAGAGGGAACCAACAGAGAAGAAGCTTCAAAAGATCAAACACCATAGCTTGAATAAAAAAAATAAAAACCTTGCCAAAGAAAAGGAAGTTTTTAAGAGTAAGGTTTTTCTAAAAAAAATAAATGGCCTCTTTTCAAAAACCACAAAGTTTTTGATAAAAACCAAATTAAAATTTTGGAGTGTCACAACACCTACCCCCTTAGGAAAAATCTCGTCCCCGAGATTTCAGCTGATCCTTAAATAAGTGTGGATGCTCTGTCCGAAGAAAATCCTCGCTTTCCCAAGTTGCTTCACTGTCGGTGTGATTGCTCCACTGGACTTTGAAAAACTTGATGGTCTTCTGTCGGGTCCTCCTTTCAGACTCCTCTAATATTCTTACGGGACGTTCCCGATAAGTGAGGTCTGGCTGCACGTCAATGTTTTCATGGGATACTTGTTTCTCTGGGTTGCTTACGCACTTACTTAATTGAGAGACGTGGAACACGTCGTGAATGTCGGACAAGTCTTCGGGTAAGTCTAGCTGGAAGGCTACAGTGCCTCTTCGTGCCACTATGCAGAATGGTCCAATGAATCTTGGTGCTAACTTTACTTTAATCTTAAACCGTTGCAGTCCTCTCATAGGGGATACTCTCAGGTATACGAACTCACCGGGTTCGAAGCTGACCCTACGATGTTTCTGATCATAATAACTCTTCTGTCGACTTTGAGCGGTCTTAAGTCGGTCTCTTTAGCTTGACCTTTTCCTCAGCTTCTCTGAGCATGTCTGGTCCGAAGATGCGGCTGTCTCCGGTCTCTGACCAATTTAACGGGGTACGGCATCTTCGTCCGTATAAAGCCTCAAATGGTGCCATTTGTAGGCTGGCCTGGTAGCTATTGTTGTACGCGAAATCAGCGTATGGCAGGCTTTCTTCCCAACTGGTTCCATATGTGAGGACACATGCTCTCAGCATGTCTTCTAAAACCTGGTTTACGCGTTCTGTTTGTCCATCAGTCTGTGGGTGGTATGCGGTACTGAAGGCTAGTTGGGTTCCCAGGGCCTGTTGTAAATGCTCCCAAAATCTTGAGACGAACTGAGTGCCTCTGTCGGATATTATAGTCTTCGGGACACCGTGCAGACAAACTATGCGGGAAAGATAAATCCTGGCAAGCCTCTGAGTGGTGTGGGTCGTCTTTATTGGAATAAAGTGTGCCACTTTGGTTAACCTGTCAGTGATGACCCATATGGCATCATTCCCGTGTCGTGACCGAGGTAGTCCGACAATGAAATCCATCCCTATTTCATCCCATTTCCACTCAGGTATTTTGTTCGGTTGCAGTAGTCCGGCTGGTCTCTGATGCTCAGCTTTTATGCGTTGACATGAGTCGCAACATGCAATGAAGGTGGCTATGTCCCTCTTCATACCGTGCCACCAAAATCTTTCCTGAATATCCTTATACATTTTGGTTCCTCTAGGGTGGATTGAATATGGAGTGATGTGTGCTTCAGCTAAAATTTGCTATTTAAGGTCTTCTATGTTTGGCACGCAGAGCCTTTCTCCGTACCATAATATTCCTTCATTGTCTATTACGAATTCCGAGGCCTTGCCCATACTCAACTTTCTTTTGATGCCTTCGATGCTGGTGTGACCGGGCTGAGCTTCTTTAATTTTCTCCACAAGGTTGGGTTGTATTTCCAAGTTTGATATGGTGCCTTCTGCTACCATTATCAAGTTGATCTTGGCAAATTCTTGTTGGAATTCGGGCCTCAAGCTGTGCAGATTGTTTTCGTCGGAGCTGGGGTTCCGACTAAGGGCATCGACCACTACATTTGCTTTCCCTGGATGGTAATGGATACCAACATCATAATCCTTTACCAACTCCAACCAACATCATTGCCGTAAGTTTAGTTCTGGCTGTGTGAAAATATATTTGAGACTTTTGTGATCCGTATATATTTCACATCGATTTCCAAGTAAGAAATGCCTCCATTCCTTGAGTGCATGAATAACTGCTGCCATTTCTAAGTCATGAGTGGGATAGTTTTCCTCATGCTTCTGAAGTTGCCTTGAAGCATAGGCGACGACCTTGCCTTCCTGCATCAACATGCATCCGAGACCCTTTCTGGACGCGTCACAATATACTTCAAAATTCTTGTGTATGTCGGGGAAAATTAATACCGGTGCTGTCATTAACTTCCGTTTTAGTTCTTGGAAACTTTTCTCACAGGCTTCTGTCCATTCAAACTTCTTATCTTTCTTGAGCAACTGTGTCATAGGCTTGGCTATGGTGGAGAATCCTTCAATAAATCTGCGGTAATATCCTGCCATTCCCAAGAAACTCCGTATGTCTGTTACGCTGGCTGGTGACTTCCAGCCAAGTACGGCCTTGACTTTCTTTGGGTCCACTGCGATACCGTCTTGGGTTAGCACGTGGCCTAGAAAGCCTACTTGTCTTAGCCCAAATTCGCACTTGCTGAACTTGGCATACAATTGGTGTTTTCTTAGCTCTCCTAGCACAATCCTGAGATGTTCTGCGTGCTCTTCTGGTGTCTTGGAGTATACCAGAATATCGTCGATGAATACCACGACGAACTTATCCATAAACTTCATAAATACTTTGTTCATGAGGTGAACAAAATATGCTGGGGCGTTAGTTAATCCAAATGGCATCACTGTGAACTCGTACAGTCCATATCTGGAGGTGAAGGCTGTTTTGGGGATATCTTCCGTTTGTACCTTCAATTGATGGTATCCTGACCTTAAGTCAATTTTTGAGAATACCTTGGCCTGAGCGAGTTGATCAAACAAATCGTTTATCCTTGGCATCGGGTATTTGTTTTTGACTGTGACCATGTTAAGTGCTCGATAGTCAATACACAATCTCAGTGTTCCATCCTTCTTTTTGGCAAATAAAATTGGTGATCCCCAAGGTGAGGAGCTGGCTCGAATGTATCCTTTTTCCAGTAATTCCTTTATTTGCTTATTCAACTCGATCAACTCGGATGGTGCCATTCTGTATGGTTTCTTGTATATGGGGGTGGTTCCTGGTGCTAGCTCAATGCGGAATTCTATTTCCCGGTCTGGTGGCATGCCTGGTAGTTCTTCAGGGAATACATCTGGAAATTCACACACTACTGGAACCTTGTTTAGCTCAGAAACGTCCACCTTATTTAATCTCGGTTGCCGGGGTATTTTTCCTTCCTTGACTGATACTCTTATTGTCTTCCCTTGGTGGTGTGTGAGAATTACGGTCCTGTTGAAACAGTCGATAAAACCCTTATTGGTGGTTAGCCAATCCATCCCTAGGATGACATCCAGTCCTTTATTTTCCAACACAATAAGATTTGCGTGAAACTCCAATCCTTCGAACTCAATGACCACATTCTGACAGTAATTCTGTGTAACTTGCTGAATCCCAGGGGACTTGATGATCATGGATTTCTCCAAGGGAAGCATCGAAAAATTATTTTGCAAAGCAAAACTTTTCGAAATGAAAGAGTGAGAAGCTCCAGAATCAAACAAAACCATTGCAGGTATTGTGTTGACAGGAAACGTACCGAGTACGATATCCGGAGCATTTTGTGCCTCCTCTTTGGTTACGTGGTTCAGATGACCCTTCCTGTGGTTATTGTTGGGATTGAAATTGTTTCGCTTGGGCGCGGAATTGTTGCCGCCGTTGTTCGGCTTTGGGGTTGAATTCCTTGGCTTGGGGCACTGTTTGGCATAGTGCCCTTCTTCTCCACAAGCATAACAAGTAACGCCGGGGCAATAGGTGAATTCCTTGTCCCTTGCATGAAAATTCTTGATTGGGCGTGAGACATTGGATGAGGATTTGTGTGTCCCACCCTTTTGAAAATCTGTCTTGCTTCGGTGATTGCGAGCATGATTAGTCTGGTCCCTTTTTCGCTTGCGGATATCTTCCAGACTGCGTCTCTCATTTTCCAGAGTAATGGCTTTATCCACCAGTGTTTTGAAATCGGGAAAAGTGTGCACGACCAGTTGGCATTTAAGCGCGGGCGCCAGACCGTCAAGGAATTTCTCCATCTTCTTGATTTCAGTCAAACGCTCTTCATTGGCGTAGCGGGACAATAGAGTAAATTGACTGTTGTAATCTGACACTGTCATGTTCCTTTGTTTGAGGTCATCGAACTCTCTCTTCTTGATTTTCATAATACTCTTAGGAATGTGTGCACCACGGAAACCTTCCTTGAAATCATCCCAGGTTATGTCATTTTCGTTGGGATGCATGTGCAGAAAATTCTCCCACCACGATGCGGCTGCTCTTGTGAGATAGTGCGGAGCATACAATACCTTTTCGGGGTCTGAACATTTTGCAATAATTAATTTTCTCTCCATATCTCGAAGCCAATCCTCGGCCTCAAGAGGCTTGTCAGTATGAGAAAATGTTTGAGGACGTGTCTTCTGTAGCTCAGATAACTTGGAATGCTGCTGATACTGTCCATGGTGATTTCCCATGTTGATGACTTGGTTCATCATTTCCCGATGTTGTTGCTGACTCTGCTCATAAAGGCGGCACATTTGTGAAAGTGCCGATTCACTGCCCTGTTGGCTTGACTGTCCCTGAGTGAACTCGTTGCTGGGTTGTGCATCATCATTTTCCTCTGGTGGAATTGGCATGGAGCGAGTCCAAGGACGAGACATTTTTCACTCTGGGGATATATTTTGTAAAATCCATAAGAAAAGCGGAAAGAGTCGCAAAAACAATTCCAAAAAAATGCATAAAGCTGGCAAATAAAACTAAATAACCCAGCTTACTTAAGAAAAACAAATCGACTTGCGCACGGAGAAGGACTGCTCATTACATATCTTACACGCGGGCGGTAATTATACAATACATCACTCAGGACATGCGTACAAAATCCTGACATGTTATTTAGGCTAGTGCACTTCTCCAGATCCTACATGATGCGCAAACAGGCTACTTCTCACAACCTATGTACATATCTTACAAAGCGGTACCTCACATGGCAGCTAGGCGTACTTAGGCAGAGATGTTGACGACCTCCTTTGCCCTGCCGAGGGCGAGGCGTAGCGAGGTTGGGGACTCGACTTCCTCCTCGCTAATGGGCTCCATACGTGTAGTGTTGCGCAGAGTGGACGGAGCGGTTGCCAGGGGCGGAGCAACACGTATAGGAGTGGGCACGAAGGGTGGTGCAGTGAGCGCTGAAGTGGGTGCAATGACTTGGTTGAATTCTTCGGTAGAAGGCAGGCGACGAGTAGGCGTATAAGATGCTGATGACGAGACAAAAGTCAGTGGCGGTGCGATGGGTAGGATCTCCCTCCTGTTGGCAGCACAGCCATGAACTGAGTCCATGCGGGTAGCTACGAAGTCGTCCACCAGGTTGTCGAAGGCTGCCTCCAGGGCCCGGAGATACTCAATGAGCATCTCAAAAGCCTCGTCTCGTTCTCCTCTGGGGCAGGAGTATGCATAGTGACAGGTGTAAGGCACATGGCATGGAAGATAGCGGTAACGACGAGTCTTCATCACGGGGAGGACATCCCTGAGACGAGCTATCGCCTCGCGGGCTACCATCTGCATAGCATGCCTCTCCGTAGGCATGGCTCTTCCCACGAACCGGAAGCGGCGTAACTCACCACGCCCTCCCTTGAACTGCACCGCGGCCTGGTGCATGGTCAGACTGTCGTTGACTCGGTGCTGGCAGAGTGTGAAAACTGGGCGCACAGATGGCCCCATCGCGACCTGAACGATGAAGGAAAGAAGCTTGATGAACCCATCGGGCACGTTGGCGAAGGTCTGAGACTCGCAGCTGTTGTCGGCCATCTACAAAAGTAGGCAAAAATTCTGCATGGTCAGATCATAAATTTATGCTGACTGACAAAAAATGACTACAATTGCAAAAATATAAATTATCTCTATCATGCTAATAACCAATTAGCGATCGCACCTAGTGGCTTCCTACAGTCAGCCTGCCTCTGGTACCAAGCTTGTCACGACCGGTTTTCCAATAAAAATATTTATTGAGAAACCAATCTTTTGAGTCCAGTATGAGTGAAATCCTCCTCACAGGTAGACAGATTCTTGATACAATTAGCCAGTAGCATAAAATATATTACAGGGTCGAACTACGGTTGCTCAACGAAATTATTACAAACACGCCAATAATTATACATAATGGCGGACATGACACAGTGGTGTGGAGGCATACTACTGACTCGAGGATAGGGCGGTGGTGGAGAAACAAAGCGGGGAGAGAAATACAAGACTCTAAGTCTGTCATCTCACCGAGCGTCGAGGTGAGGCTCGATGAATTTATTTGGTAGCGGAAGCAGATATAAAACAGTGACCAAATACAGGGTCGCACGAGACTGACTGGGACTCCTCTAGGTGTCGGACTCGCTATCAAACTCTTCATCCATGAGATCGCCTTCGTCAGCATCTGGCCAAATCAACAAGCCAGTGAGTACTTTGAAAGTACTCGCAAGACAGTTCGGACGTAAGATATAACAAATGTATGCATTGATGCGTCATGAATAATTCACCAATGTACATTCAAAAATTAGCATAACAAGGTAAGTAAAAGGGAAACGGCGGTAGTCCGCCTGAAATCCCAACAAAACATAAATAACTACCGATCGGGTGTCTGAAGCGACGCCTCGAAAGGTGAACAAATAAATATAAGGAAATGATGCCACAGTCGGGCGTCTTAGCGACACCACATGAAGGGCTTTAAAAGAAATACCACAGTCGGATGTCGGGGCGACATCACAGAAAGGGCTTCAAAAGAAATGCCACAGTCGGACGTCGGGGCGACATCACAGAAAGGGCTTTAAAAGAAATGCCACAGTCGGACGTCGGGGCGACATCACAGAAAGGGCTTTAAAAGAAATGCCACAGTCGGACGTCGGGGCGACATCACAGAAAGGGCTTTTATTCACAAGTAAATAATACTCATAATAAACATTTAATCCATGAGAATAAATGGGTTAGTCCATCCACAGGAATAATCATTTAACCGGAATTAGCACTCATGCGAATCACCGGAGTCTCTGCCATCAAAACTGACATTTGATTAGGATAAGATAATATCGATCTAGGACAGGGAATAGATGATTTGGAGGAATATATGACTCTGCAGAGTTTGTACAAAATTTTTCCCACAGCCAACGGATTTCCGTAGTCACGAAGGACTAGTTCCGTTTACGGTATTTCGGAAGAAAACACAGCTAAC
>NC_057801.1:557009949-557010280 GCF_018294505.1 Triticum aestivum
CATCACAAAAAGGGCTTTAAAAGAAATGCCACAGTCGGACATCGGGGCGACATCACAGAAAGGGCTTTAAAAGAAATGCCACAGTCGGACGTCGGGGCGACATCACAGAAAAGGGCTTTAAAAGAAATGCCACAGCCGGACGTCGGGGCGACATCACAGAAAGGGCTTTAAAAGAAATGCCACAGTCGGACGTCGGGGCGACATCACAGAAAGGGCTTTGATTCACAAGTAAATAATACTCATAATAAACATTTAATTCATGAGAATAAATGGGTTAGTCCACCCACAGGAATAATCATTTAACCGGAATTAGCACTCATGCGAATCACCG